>NW_027225624.1:300000-444000 GCF_038994185.2 Dermacentor albipictus | reverse complement strand
AAACTGCAGACGTCGCCACACGTATTAAAGATAAGAGAAAAAGAAAGAAAAGAAGCTCGGGGGGGGGGGGGGTGAGTAGGGACACATAAAATGATCAGGCAGGATTATCACACTGAAGGTACGTAGTTGAAGAAGTCCAATAAGCAGGGAGTGATCGGAAACAGATAAAATGTCGACGGGAAGGTGGTTCCAATCGTTAGATCTGTGTAGAATGAAGGCACCAGAAAAAGTGTGTGTGTCGCAGAAGGCGCACCACACTTTGTGTTGATTATGTGTCCGAGATGAGCGATGAGTCGGAGGCATCCCGAGTTTGATACGCAATGATGAATGGCGGTAGATTCTGTCGAAAAAGGCAAACACGGTAAAGCTGACGGCGCACGGTTAGATTCGGTAATGACAGTCTACGTTTCATTGCTGCCATACTTGGTGCGCGTTGGTGAATAAATGGAATGGAATGAGTGGCGGTATTTTCAATTATTCAAGAGCCTTAATTATAGTTGCGTGATCAGCATCCCAGATTGCGGCGGCGTATTCTAATTCTGAGCTCGCAAGAGTTTTATAGAGAAGCAGCTTGAGTAAAGGTAGTGCTTTATTGAAATTACGTCGCAGGTATCCTAACGTACGGTTAGCACTGTTGCTGATCAGGTCAACATGACTTTTTCATGTTATACTGAAGGTAACAGCTACAGCGAAGTATCGGTATAGATGAAACACGCTCAAGTTCAGTGTCACCTAGTTTATACGTTGAAAAGCTTTCGCGTTGCCGGGCATTTGATAGGATTTAAATCTGTGAGCCGTTTATCGCAGCAAGTTCTCATGTTATTACAGCCCGTCTGCAAAATAGCTTTACCCGTTTCGTATTTCCCTGTAAAGCAGACTATTTCATTGCCAATTGCTTCAGTACCAGGACTCTCTGTCTACATATAGAATCTGCATACCCGACTTGAGCGACCCCTACACCGCTGGATGAAACTTCTATCTACGACTTTCTTAATTTCAGTGACGAAGAGCGGCATAATCATGGCTTACGTCCCATAATGGACCATTTCAGCTTCGGGGCCTCTGACGTATTCCTCCGGGCATTTACGGTGCACAGGGAAACTTGATGACGCCACAGCGTATTCCCCCGCGTACCTAAGCACTCGCTCGTTTTACCTGCCTAGCAGCCCTCCACGGTCCTCAAACGACTTCACGCTGAACACGCAGCAGGGACTTCTATTGTGACGCGCACTTATAAGTACAGCGAGGGGCGTCGTTTCTACTGTCCTGGGCTTTTTTTTTTCTCTCTTCAAGAAGTGTGCTGGCAGCTGCGAACTGTTCCAACTCAAAAGGTGACCGTTATTGCTTACTTGCCTCTCCACGATTAATTTACGCATCACGGTCCCCTTTGTCAGCTGCTCTCTGACCTGCTCGGTTCAAGCTTTCTACTAGACACAAGCTCACTGTAATCTGAAACTGGCTCACTCAAGTGCGCTACAATGAACATGCCCTATTTCAACATTCTTTATACTAACTTGAGAAGAAAATGTTGTGCTTGTTGGTACACAATAAGGAAAGAGCAATAGTGCAAAAAAAGAGAAACAAACAAGGACAGAGCAGAGGAGACAAACAAGCGCTAACTTTCAACAAATCTTTATTGGAAGGTGGACAGTAAATATACGTGCATGATTTCACGGGAAATGCGCCTGCCAGGGACACACGACTTTAAAAACTATCTAAAGTTGGCCCGAAGGAGCGGAACTTCTTTTCACCATAACCGAACAGACGGCGAACCAAGGGAGCTTGTGCAGAGCCTGTCAGTCATTTCGGCCTGAAATGATTTATATTGCTTGCTTGTCTTTACCTTTTAGAAATTACTTCAGCTTATTCTCTATGTGCTATCGCGCTCAGCATGAGCTGCAACGTGCGACCGCTTTGTCCCGCGCTTTCGAGCTGTGGCTCACAGTGAAAGCGATAGCACGTTTCCGCCGACCTACGCGACTGGGACGCTTCTGTGCCTTCTCGCATATTCATATTCCCATATAATTGATCACACCATGACACTGCCGGCTGTCACCCTTTTATGTCTGTTGAGGCCTTCAACCTCAATCATCGGAGTAGGCGCAAGACGCACTCGCACGGGTAAGCGCTGCACGTTGTCAGGATTGGGGGCTCAATCCCATCGCTCGTGATCCTTTGTCAAGATTGGAGTCCGGCATGAATTCGAAGGTAGCTGGCCCATGCCATCGTCCATCTTATCCACGCTGAGGACGTTTATGAAGGGAAGGGCTGCTTCTCATCGAGAACGAGGAATATGGGTTTATTTACAGTATTTAAATCAGTCTAACATGACTGCTTGAGAAAAGAGTGTCAGTCCAACATGACTGCACGAGAGAAGTGTCAGTCCAACAAGACTGCTCAAGAGAAGTGTGTCCAGCATTCGCACCACAGCAGTTTTTAAACACTCGGTCCTCCCGCGATACAAGGTGACGCGAACGTTCGTTTACTCATTGTCAACTTGCAGCCGCCCCGCAGAACAGTTTACGCACACATAGGCACACACATTCCGATGTCCGGCGCCGACGTCAGAGGGGCGCCGTTCCGGGAAGCTCGGAGCCATGGTGGCTAGCTCGTTGTCCTGCGTCCCGGAAGGCGCGTGGGAAGCAACAAAAAACGGCTTTCCCGCGGCAGCTCGCTCACGCGTAGCAGATCAGGTCCGCGCTGGGGAGCTCGGGCACAATAGTTCGCCCGCCGAACTCATTCCGTCACAACGGCGATGGAGCTGGAGGATGGCGGCGGTGTCAGCACAAAGCCCGCTTCATCGAACGCATCCTAGCTGAAGCGACGGAGAGTGGGGGATGCGTGTCTTGTTCCCCGGTCGTAACTGGGTGGCAATCTTGCATTGCAGCTCGCCATTCTTAACAACGTCATATTGCCCGTGGCCTGCTGACGATGTCGGATGGGTCACAGAAGTCCAGTTACCATCGACGTTACAAGCATGCCTGTTACTCTATCTCCTGGTTCCCTAGTGCTCATTCGGTCCCCATTTTGAAGAGGCTCACAACGAAGCTATACTAGCACGCTATAACGGTTCGTATAGCGCTTTGAATCAAGGCTCCAACGTAGCCTACGAGACTGCCCTGTTGAAACTTGTGGCGCCATCTGCGTGCTCCCAGACTGGTAACTTTCATGCTGTTTGGCCAGAGCCATTCAACTAGGCCTTTGATGCGCTGTCTTAGCTGCTGTCATGCGTGCGTTTCTTAGTTTGCCTTCTAAGTGATATGTGCTTATCTTATCATAATATCCTAAATATCTGTAATGTGCGTATTTGTGAAAGTGTCTCTCCAGCGCGAAAAAAAAGTTTTCCTTTTGCATTTATGTACTGGCCGTTGACCTGTGTAAGTGATGCGCATTTACAGCGCGTATGTATTTTGTCCAAACTGCTTCAGAGCTGCTTGCGCGGCTACACCGCTCAGTGCACCCCGTTCGCGGAGCTCAGCTGGCTGCAAGACTGCTTCGACCCTGAAGAGTTGGAATCTCTACGCAGCCTGTGGCCCACGCCCGCTAAGAAGCGCGGACGTCCGAGGTAAAGGACCGGACAATGCCTGGCACAATAGAAGCTGGAAGCTACTTAAAGGCACCCTAGGGCCAGACGAAAAGATTTGTAAAAATTACTTTCGCCCTTCCTCGTCAGTTGATACGAAGCCGCGTCCCGCCATCACCGGAAGCGGCCACACGTCGGGAACAGTAAAAAGAACAGAGTCGCAAAGAAAAGAATTGCTCCACAATACGGCCCTTGGACTGCACTGTGCGAGAAGGGTGTCTGATAGTAAAAGGCCACTCATCTATAGAGTTTCACACTCGCGGTATGAAGATCAGGCGCCGTGCGCATGCGCCGCCAGTTTTGCTGCTCAACTTGCATGACGAGCAATACGCTGATTCGCAATAACTTTGCGGCTTCAAACGACCTTGTAGGTTCTTAATCTACTTAGCTAACTTTTTGGTGCGAATTCGCTGTAAAGCAATAATTAGTCTGACTTTAGCCTCCAGTTTCTAGCATTTTTTTTTTCAAAATACTGCCAACCAATGTAATCATTAAGGAAATAAAAATGATTTCGCATAGCCAAATCTGGCAGTGTTAACCAGCGGCGCGGGCTAACACCGCAGGCTCATCTTGTATAGACATGCATGAGCAAAAAAAAAAAAATCTAAGCAAGTGGGCAGGAGTATGGCCGCCGGGGTAGCTGAATTTGTAAGAGCCCCACATGGATAATGCGGAAGATGTGGATTATGCTTTCACCTGCGGCAAGTTAACTATTCGTCCACTTTCATTTGCCTTTAGCTAAGTATTTCTACATTTCAATTTAACGTAACCGTTCATCTGTACTTTTGGTGGCTTCATCGTTTGTCACTTCATGTGGTTGTGAATTACAAATAATCGAGCCCCTCCGGTCCCTTAATTATTATCGCTACGCATGCAACAAGCGCTATCTAGATTTAGTGGTATGCGCGTCGTGTGGCGTTTCATAAATTGTGGCACTCATGAATTGAAAATTTCGTAATGAAACTAATTGTAAACTCATAATTACTGAATTACTGTAAAAATAATTCTAGCTAGCATGCAACAGAACTGAGCCACAAAAAAGAACAATTTTCATTTATTTCTTCATTTTTTTGGACACGCTAAATGCCTGGAAGGCATTAGATAGAAGGGAGGGATTGAATAGAGAGTAAAAAAATAGTCACAGTGCAGGCGAACACGACAATTCAGTAAACATGCAAATGCAACGGCAAGTATAGCATGGAGAAAAAAAACTAAAAGCAAAAAGTACAGTACTAACAGGGACAGTACAATATAATTTCTTTTTTCTAAGGACTCGCCAACCGAGCACCCGGACGGCTCACGCTAGGATCAGGGAGGGATCGCATGGTCAGTTACCAGGAAATAACTCAGCACTACAGGTTAGCCAGGGCAGTGTACCCGCCAGCACACAAATCGCTTAACAAGCGACAAGAAGTAGCTTGGAGACGACTTCAGACGAACACCTACCCCAACGCCGTAGCCTATCACTACTACTACCCGGACCAATACCCTAATACATGTAAGCATTGTAAGCAAAAAGCGGATCTATTCCATATTATGTGGTCGTGCCCAGCCTAAAATCACACAAATCACGAAGTGAGTAGTACTGAGCAGTGGGAGGCCGTGTTGCTCAGCTCCGACCCTGACCTGCAGACCAAGGTCATCGAGAGAGCTGAAGAAGCCGCCCGGGCCCAGCGCCTCGTGGCTGCCTAACAACAAGGTCATCCGTCAATACCTTGTTTCCAAATAAAGTCTTTACTCACTCACTCACTCTAAGTGCAATCTAGCAACACTTCATAAAACAATGAGAGCATCAGGTGGATAACTTTTGCACTTTGTTTCGTTTGTAATAAAAAACGACAACAGGCACCACACGCAGCAGCGCATGCAAAGAGGAAAACAATTGTGAAATGTCTTGCCTTTCGAAAAAGGAGTGAAGCCTGCATGACTGAAAAGATTGAGAATCGTTGTTAGTCGCAGTGCTAGATATCAAACAATTCCGTTGATCTATATTGCTAGTACGAGATGTGAATTCCGGTATTTTTCAGCGCGAGCAAAAAGTGGTTTGACTTTGCACACGTGATCCATTGAGTTTCCTACAATAATTACTAGAGTGAACTCTGGTGCTGCAGTCGTTGTACTGGTTGTACCACCATGGGAATGACGGGAAGTGCATGGATTTGTCTGATCTTCGTGCTCGTGGATTGAGACGATGTTGTGGATTCGTTTATTACGCTCTGCATGCCTTAATTGTCGTAAATTTCTGAGAACTGTATACTCTTCGAAGTGCAGAAGACGCTGCGAACGCGCACAATCGCTACTAATTGCAACGATTGAGCTTGTCGATGTGGCCAAATCAAAACGCGCCAAGCGTCTCAAGGCACTGGCTTGCCCGCTATAAATTCGAAAGGGCGTTCCATATTGCTCGTCGGCGCATGCGTCCGTGGCGTAATGCTTTCAATATCGGCCGTCTGTGCCAGGGATCCTGTGTTCGAATCCTGCCGTCGGACACGATGTCCAATTAATTATTTATTACGCAGCACGATGTTGAGAGTTACGACCTTACAAAGCCGTTTGAAGCCAGAAGGACAAAGTTTAGCCAAATCTATGCACTTCCCACAATTCCCGTGCTGACTCCGCCGCTACCATTGCAGCTACCGTAGACACTAGCGCCAGAGTTCGCTCTAGTAATTATTGTATGGAACTCTATGATCTAACCTGGTCGTGATGTGGTGGCCTCGATAACACGTGAGCTGGAAAATGACGTGTTACTATGGTGCAGGGTGTGACAAAAAGATAAGCGGACAAATGCAGTGCGCATGGTGAGTGATGTCATTGTGAAGGTGTCTCTGAGTTTGGTGACGCCTTGAAATCGCGAATAAGACCGCCTCGAGGTGGTTAGTCTCGGTGATATGAAGGGATGCCAAATGATAGATGCGCATTCTAACGAAGGTCGAATGATCGAGTTATATGCTAATAGACAGGTGTCACGGTTGGCGAGGTGAGGGGGCCGCTTGAGGAGGCCGAGTCTCTTTAATGCTTTTGAAGTTGTGTTCTATATCATCGTTTCATGTTAAGTTAGAATTAGATTTTTTCCCTAGGTATTTAAATCTCGAGATTGTATCAACTGGTACATTGATAATTGCGTATGCATTGACCTGTGTTTTCGATGTCGGGATGTTTTGTTTTGTCTATTTTGATTTTCCCCTGCCATACTGAACACGATTCTGTTAGTTTAATGAGGGCAGACTGCAGATTGGTAATGTCGGTAGGGCTTGTTATATATTTATCTAGTATGCAGTCGTCTGCGAATAATCGAACTTTCGCGTTTAGGTTAGTTATCATATCATTATAATAAATAAATATAGATGTGGGCCCAACACGGACTCCTGTGGTACCCCTGATATGATGCGTGCACGGCTCGTGATATGGTTTTGTGGTTTGACGGACTGATGACAGTTTGTTAAAAACTGTTTGATCCATTGCTTGTTTTGTGATAAGATTACGGATTGTTATGATCAAACGATTATGCGATGAAAGAACGCGATGAAATGCATTTGAAAAATCGACAAAGGCTGCGTCGACGTACAGCGATGAGTGCAGTGAACGATGAAGACCAGTTATTTATTGAAAGGGTTGAGTATGGCAGGAAAGGTTTTTCCGAAAGCGGTGCTAGTTGACGAGGAGTAGGCCGTTTTCTTTTAGATGTGTTGTAATATGCTTGTGTATTATACGTTCTAGTAACTCACAGCTACCTGAGGTTAACGAGAAGGGCGTGTAGTTGCTTGGAAGGGCACTGTCACCAGGTTTAATACAGGTGTATAATCGCCGACTTCCAATCTTCTGATACGCATCCTGTGTCGATGGATTGGTGAAATAAAAATGAAAGTATGGGAACTGAATACTCACTATTTAGCTTTAGAAATTTAGCGCTTCACCGTCGGGATCTGTACTTGATTTAAGCGGGAGGCATTCTATTGCACGTTGTACGTCGTGTGTTGTAACTGCGATGGGTGTAAAAGGAAACGCAATACGAGATTGTTAGAGATGAAGTGAACTATGAAGATGCATTTCATCTGTAAAAACCGTGGCAAAATTATTGATGAATTCTTCGGCGTAGTCGCCTACTGGCAAAGCACAGTCGTCATACCAGGCACGTACCCAGGATTTTTTTTTTCGGGGGGGGGGGCACCACCTCCATCATCATCATCATCAGCCTGTTTTATTTCCACTGCAGGACGAAGGCCTCTCCCTGCAATACGATCTCTAATTACCCCTGTCCTGCGCCAACCGATTCCAACTAGCGCCCGCGAATTTCCTAATTTCATCGCTCCGTCTAGTCTTTTGTCGTCCTCGATTGCCTCGATTGCCTTTTCTAACCGGCGCATTACATGACCTGCCCAGCTACATTTTTTTCCTCTTGATGTCAATTAGAATATCGTCTATACCCGTCCGCTCTCTGATCCAAACCGCTCTTTCTCTCTCTTAACGTTATGCCTAGCAATCTTCGTTCGCTCGCTCTTTGCGCGGTCCTTAACTTGCTCTCAAGTCTCTGCCCCATATGTCAGCACTGGCAAAATGCACTGATTGCACACCTTACTTTTCAATAATAATGGTAAGCTTCCAGTCAGGAGCTGGCAATGTCTGCCGTATGCGATCCAATCTATTTTTATTCTTCTGTGAATTTCCTTCTCATTATCGGGTTGCCTGTGATTAATTGACCTAGGTAAACGTGCTCCTTCACAGTCTCTAGTGGCCGACTGGCGATCCTGATCTCTTGTTCCTTTGCTGTTGTTGTTGTAGCCTGTGGCACGTGTGGCTCCTATGCACGATAGGGGATTGGCCAAGAAATGGGTGGATTATTCCAAAATAATATAGAGCATAAATTTCCTAATATATATGCGAATAGCATTGAATAGGGTTGAATTACCGGCTAAAATAAAATCAGGAACGTGCTGTTGAATGAGGAATAATTAATTTAAAAGTAATAAAAAAATCGAATTTAGCATGGCATTCGTTTAGATTCTGTAAGGAATGTTTGGACAGCGAAGCATGCATCCCTGTGGCTGAATCCCAAAGTGGACGCCCCGAACGAAAGAATTGCAGGTTCTGTCAAGTCCAGGCCAATTCTTCGAAAAGGTATCTCCAACAATCTTTTTCTTAACGCAGCAAAGCGGCGGCAAGATAGAAGAAAGTGCTGTATCGTCTCCTCCTCCTCACAAAAAGAACAAAGAGGAGAGGGAACCAAACCCAACCTGTATAAATAGAAATTTAGGGAGGGAATGCGGCAGCGTAATTTGGTGAGGCAGACCTCAAGCATCTTTGTGTAACAAGATTCGCTATGCCAGGGAAATGCCAGGTGTTTATACTCTGGAGAAGCTGTGAAATGGGGGTTTCTGGGTCTCTGTGGGTTTCAAATGTGGTTTCTGTCAAATAGGAGTTTCTGTATCCTGTTCATTACTGTTTCTAAGTGAGGTATCGTGACTCCTCTTGGTACTGTATACAGGTCAGCTTAGAATTTTTCCGCTGCTTTTACTATATCTTCGAGATTGCTGGTGATATTCCCCTTTTTACCTTTTAGTGCATACATCATGGTTTGTCCTATGCCAGGTTTCTTTTTTACTGATTTCAGGCTGCGTTCATTTTTTACGGCTTCTTCAATGTTTCTCATGTTATAGTTTCGAATATCAGTTATTTTCGCCTTGTTGATCAGTTTTGACAGTTCCGCGAATGGCGTAACGCTGTGCGGCCGCCAGTCCCAGACAACCGCGTAGAGCGCAGGACTCTGCGATTCTAGGCGTACTGCGCTCACCGCGAAAGGTTAGAAAAACACCCACATAAGCACAGCAGAGAAGTGGCTACGTGAGGCGGTTCGACCGATAACTGTAGAAGCGTCATTCAAAACAAGTAGTTGTTCTCCACTTCCGGCGGCGTTTTCTCTACTTCCTTTTTCAATAAAAAGATGTTGATCCATAAATAGTCTCATAAACAACGCTTAACTTTTTTTTTATTATTCGCTCTTGCTTGCAGTTTGTTTGTTGCCTTGGCTTTCTCCCTTAGTATATCGCTTAATTTATCAACTCCTTGCGATTTTTGTTTCCAGTTGCCAATTTTGCACGAAAAGTGATATACAGTTAGGGAAAAACAGACGAGGTAACGGGCGACAGTCATCTTGCTTATGGGTTTAAGGGTTATTGCAGGGTTTCATGATGGACGCTCTTTCACATTATTTTATTTCCCACCTTATCTAACCCCTATCACGTGTATATGGTTCTAGGCATCTGCCAGCGTCGCGGCGAGCCGTAACTCAAGAAAATAATGAAGCAAAGGGAAAAGTTAAACGCAATTGGCGTTTTCTCCGGCCGCAACTCGTTCCATGAGAATACAGACCAGCTGAGTAACAGCCGCATCCCTCTCCTGGTCCCAGGATCAGCCTAAACAAAGAAGGTTGAACTAACAAAAGCAACAGCTATGCGCGTGACGGTTGAATAGATGGTGACAACTGAGCGCATCTCGAATTAATCGCGCGGGTGCGGAATCTATGAGAAACCTGTCCTTCACATTATTAGAGGTGCCGATAACTACCGCCGTCTAAAAGGAGTGAAAAAGGCGGCATAATGCTGACCGATGAACAGTTGTCAAGTCTCAACATTGATCTGGTGGCGCTTTAGGAATGTGTGAGGAGTGGTGGCGTGGGTGGGGAGGGGAGGGGGAGGTATGCCACTTGATTTCGGGGGAAGGGGGGGGGCGGGCCCCCTCGGCCCCCCCCCCCCTGGGTACGTGCCTGCGTCATACCCTTGCAGTGTTGTTACGGAGAGCTTATCTTTTTCTTTTTTACTTTCCAGGTTTCTTTTGGGATCCGTTCTTAGCATGTTCGGAAGTGCTAACTCAAAGTACTGATTTTTGGCTTCAAGAATATATATATATTTTTCTGCCAATCCCGGCATGCTTATGTAGTTCTGCCAATCAGAAGAGATGTAGGTTCATGATGCCTTTTTGTACGATCCTATTAAAGCACTTGTTCACTTCTCGTGTGGACCATAGAGAGTCAGCACGTGATATTATCGTAAATTTGGGCACGGAGGGAGCCTCTAGCTCCTTTAAATTATCGCGAAATATGCGCCAGTTGTGATTATTCCGTTTCAGCCCTCTTGAAATTCGCTTGAAAAGGTTTTCAGCATTCCGTTCATGTTTTTAGTGTCGGCTCGTGCATAGTTCAGAAATCATTCTTTAATTTTTGTTTCGTCAGCACATGGAAGCGAGGAGTGCTGCACTACCTTGTGGTCACTGATGGCTTCTAGAACCTGTGTTTCGGCAATATCAGGTGTTTGAGAATAAAAGATATAAAATGTGATTGCCGCGCTCGGCGTCGTGCACTAGTTAAGTGAGGTCATGATAATGTAGAGAATCCACAAACATAAAGGGTTTATGCCCGGTTAAATCGTGTATTAACGGATGGTATTCACAATCCTATGGCAGGGTAGTTGAAATCACCGCCTATTATTTAGAAGCAATTAGGAAACCTGTCACTAATCAGCTCGACTGCTTCGGTAAATGAGTCAGTAAACTCGGGAGGGATGTATGCTGGCCGGTAGCAGACGCCTAAAACGCACCGTGAGTGGCCCAATTTGAGCAAACTCCAAAGTTATTCCTGGAGTGCGTGGGCAGCAATGATGAACTGTATCTACGCATATGTGTTATTACATATCCAAGTAAAATCCTAGAAAGACATCTGTTTACACTATACCCATGTTTCCCATGGAGGCTGGACGATTGTAGCGCAAGGTTTCGTATGCTCTGTGTTTGAACTTGGTTATCGGCAATCAGATACTGGCCCGTCCTCGCAGCATTCCGCACCTTTTAGTCGCACTTACCTGCGCTTAATGTGCCACTGTGCCCACGCGAACGATATCCGCCATGGTTCGCCCATTATCACGTCGACAAAAGGTCCCTGCGTTGAGCATGTGCATGTAATGTCCCTGCACAATGAGTATAAACTTCGCTACGGTGAACTATATGGCTCTGTATAGTCATCGGTAGCTTTTCTTTGTAGCTTCCTCGCAGGAGAGCTTTACACGTTCCCCTACAGGGAACATAGAGAGGAACGTTACACAGAGCCTGGGTGCATGCCGCCATGACCTCGGTATCGTGCTGTGTTATCATCTGTCACGTATCCGGTTCTTTGAGGCCATAGTGTCGGCCGGCCTAGTGGTATCGTTCTCTGTCTACAAAAGACGTAGCCGCCCTTCTGTCGGGCAAAAAAAGTCTGGAGACGACTGAGCACATTCTAATGCCAAGATAATCAGTGAGTTAGTACCGTGGGGAACGACCACCTTCCAGAAGCTCTGTGTTTCAAAGCTAATGAGAGTGTTCAGTGGTATTATAGAGTATTGCAAAAAAAAAGGGGGGGGAACAGGGAAGAGAGAGAGAGAGTCTGGGTCGTTAAAGCCATTAAGAACTGTGGAATATACAGATAAAGGTTTGAATGAAGAGAGCGACCATGAAGAAGAGATGAGGCAAAATGGAGACTGCAGTAGATGTAGTAAAACCTGATTAGCTCCAAGGTAAAAGCAGCGCAGAAGTACCGGCAACACGAGCCAGAGAAATGCCCGGGGCGACAGGCGCTGAGCTACGAGTCTGAACTCAGTCGTTAGTTCAGCGCGTGTCCCGTATATTTCTCGGTCTTGTGCTGCCGTTATTTTTGCGCTGCTTTTACCACGAAGATCAGCCAACTCGCCCAGTTTTACGCTCTATCGCTGATTAGCTCAAGCAGGTTAGGCGACTCAATGTCGCCGTCCCGCTTCAAATGCGATGTCATTAAAGATTATCATCATCATGCGATTTCTCTCCCTCTCTTTTATTTTTTGATTCCGCTAGAGGCACCAGTTCGTCGTGACGGCCAATGTCAATCGTATTAAGCAATGTGTAAGAAAAACAGCGGTAGGTATGAGGAACATTGAAAGAAGGGTAGGCGGTCTTTTGAACGGACCTGAACACTTCCTGTTTGAGCGCAGGAGTATTATTCTGTTCAGACATTCATGACTGAATTGTCTAACGTGTAAATATGCATACTCCGAATGGCCAAAAAAAGTACACCACGGCCTGTTTAAGAAGAAAGCACATGACGCGATTCTCTCTGCGAGATTCGATGCACCAATTATTTGCGCTAACAGCTGGAACCAACGAGGTTAAAATAGGTTGCAACTTTCGGAACAGTCGCCTTCTGGACGCCTCGTATACGCTGTATAAGGCGCCGCATCCTTCCAAATGTGCCTCTTTCGGACAAATCTGAAAGTCGTCTTGAAACGTGGATTTCGGCTCGCTAAGATTTTAGTTCGTGAAAGATGTTTTCTTTTTTTAATTACCGGCCGCCTTCCATAATATGCTCTAAACCTCGATAAGTTTACGCTATAGATGGCTCTTGCGAACCGTTGCAGCCCGCCAACGTGCTGAAAGAATACTGACCTCCCGTTTTCCTGCTATATTGGCTCACCGGTCTTTTTTTTTTTTACTTCGAAAGCATGCCCTCAGGCATAATACAAAAGATGTTAAAAATACACGAACAGATTCGACTCGTGCAAAAAATCTAGGAGTGAACGATGATGTGGTCCATGAATCCAACGTTCCAGGTCGGGTGGGCGGCCAGGCCGAAGGCTTGTTGCCCGGAGGTGGCGGAGACGGCTTAGATGAAGTCCGGGGCACGTCCATAATAGGTGTGTCACTGTCACATTTTGGATTTCTGTGTTGCAAAATGGGCACGATGAGCCGTAAGGACCATGCACCCCTCACCGGTCTTGCAACTTTTACTCCTCGGCAAGCGTTTCCCGCGGGCATATACGTTATTCAGGTTAAACAACCGCTACGCCAAACACAAATAAATGCGCTCCTCAAGAGATGTGAACGTCTCTTATTCACTCTTGTATGGAACTGCGGTGTCCCAGATTGCGTTGGGGACACATTGCTACAACCCATGTTCCGGAACAGCTCGCCTCAACGCGAAGAGTCGCTTGTGTGTCCCTTTCCCATGCTTTATCGACAACGCATACTGCAGCAAGCGCGCGAAAGTGAGTGCACACGAGAAGAAAACGGAGATACAGCGCTTGATCCACAAGTAAAGTTTAGTTTGAAATGTGCCCACCAATAGACACTTTTAACGTATATATGTACGTTCTAATTATACACGAGCATTTATGATTGTCTGTATTTGTTGGCGTATTCAGAAATGCTTCAACGACGGCTAGTTGGTACGGCACGACATAGTGGTGTCAGTTTCGTTGCTTAAGTGGCGCCAAGAGACAGTGCAACCAAGGAAACCAGAGCTGTTTTCGCACTTGCGCGGGCTATGTAGTATGACGCGGGGTATTCTAGGTGGCAAACGCTTCTGTGAGACGTACTGAAGCGATTTAAGTCGGCATGGGCGAGTTTTGCTGGCGTTTAGGCAGGCGGAGCCTATACATCAGCCTCGGAGATGAGTTTCGTATTTCTGAAAATTCGTTTCACGAATTTGACCTTGCTGCAGCATTCTCAGTGTATTTCTAAACTGTGGTTTAGCAGCAATGAGTAGTTTCAAAACGTATGACGATCCTACGGCGTGGGTACCGTTATGTTGCGCAATAATTTGTGCAGTTTACTTTGACGAGGGCTCAAACTGTTATCTGTATACACATTGCGCGACTGCCTCGTTTGTTGGACGATGTTCCCGCTCACGAATACAATAGTTTTCCCTAGTAATGGCAGCATACCGTACAATGCGAATAACACTTCTCCAGTGGTATAGTTCACTTAGCAGTGGCATATGCTCGGTTATAGATCTGGTTGTTTTAAAATATAGCATGTTCAAAACATTGGCAGCAGCGATTGCACCACCTCCATACTCTTCCAGTAATACCTGGACCTGTACGATATATATATATATATATATATATATATATATATATATATATATATATATATATATATAATTTTTGATCGAGGGGCCCGATTTTTCATAATCATAAGAAGCCAACAAACAAAGACACCAAGACAACATATGGGAAATTACTTGTACTTACTAAGTGACATAAAGAAATTATTAATTTATGGAATTGAAAGTGGATGAGAAACACGTTCCCGCAGATGGGGAACGATCCCAAATCTTCGCATTAGGCGTGCGATGTTCTACCAATTGAGCTACCACAGCGCCTTCTTCCCATCCACTTTGTGGAGTATTTGTGTGTTACTACTAGAACTAAACCAGGGAGGTTTAGCCAGCGCCACCACTACCAAACCTTGGCAGCGGATGTGAAACATACTTTCTGACGCAGGCGTCACGAGTACGTGATCTTTCTGGGTGAAGGCAACTGGTCAATAAACCCACACGTGCTACCCGACGGTATAAATGTTGCCGAATTCGAGACCCTCGTTATGTAATGAACTAGAAGAAAAGGGGTTAACCGAGGGGTGGCATTGATGCGATGGCTTCCGAAGCTGCGATAGATACGCAGCGCGTCCATACTACATCCAAACGAGACCGTTTAGTTCTCTGACATGGCACAACGATAATTACGATGACAGATATGCATTCGGTACCGCTGTGCAAGCAAACCTCAGAACGGTGTCCTCCATTTTCCTTTTGTCTTCGAATCTCGCCGCGCCGGCGCGAACGCGCTCGCGCGTTCCCTTTTATAAAGATGATGGTAGTACACTGCAGCCTCTGGTTCTCACCTTGATGTTCTGGACCGGTTGTGTGGATAAAGACCACCCGCAGGCATGTACGAAGGAAGACGTTCAATAAATAGAGCCATGAGCCAGTGGTGGGTACATAGTTGAACATGCTGCGGACAGTTAGTAAGAACTCGTCGAAAAAAAAGGGGGGGGGGAAGAAAGACACCTCCTCTCTGGAGAAACAGGTAGGGGGCAGCGAAAACTCATCTACAGAAGGACATTAGTATATGTGTCCTCTAGTAATGCAGGATATTTTTGTCGTTGTATGTGTAAATGTAATGTATATGTAAATATGTAATATTCTGTCGAAACCTCAGCAGTCATGGAGGCATTACGAAATCAGGGTGTAGACGAGCCGTATGTGAAAATACTGAAAGATATCCATAGCGGCTCCACAGCCATCGTAGTCCTCCATAAAGAAAGCAACAAAATCCCAATAAAGAAAGACGTCAGGCAGGGAGATACGATCTCTCCAATGCTATTCACAGCGTGTTTACAGGAGGTATTCAGAGACCTGGATTGGGGAGAATTGTGGATAAAAGTTAATGGAGAACACCTTAATAACTTGCGATTCGCTGATGATATTGCCTTGCTTAGTAACTCGGGGGACCAACTGAAATGCATGCTCACTGACCTGGAGGGGCAAAGCAGAAGAGTGGGTCTAAAAATTAATCTGCAGAAAACTAAATTAATGTTTCACAGTCTCGGGAGAGAGCAGGAATTTACAATAGGTAGCGAGGCACTGGAAGTGGTAAGGGAATACATCTACTTAGGGCAGGTAGTGACAGCGGATCCGGATCATGAGACGGAAATAATCAGAAGAATAAGAATGGGCTGGGGTGCGTTTGGCAGGCATTCTCAGATCATGAACAGCAGGTTGCCAGTATCCCTCAAGAGAAAAGTGTATAATAGCTGTGTCTTAGCAGTATTCACGTACGGGGCAGAGACCTGGAGGCTTACGAAAAGGGTTCTACTTAAATTGAGGACGACGCAACGAGCTATGGAAAGAAGAATGATAGGTGTAACGTTAAGGCATAAGAAAAGAGCAGATTGGGTGAGGGAACAAACGCGAGTTAATGACATCTTAATTGAAATCAAGAAAAAGAAATGGGCATGAGCCGGACATGTAATGAGGAGGGAAATTTCAAGTGAAGGGAAGCGTAGCAGGGGGCGGCAGAAAGTTAGGTGCGCGGATGAGATTAAGAAGTTTGCAGGGACGACATGGCCACAATTAGTATATGACCGGTGTTGATGGAGAAGTATGGGAGAGGCCTTTGCCCTGCAGTGGGTGTAACCAGGCTGATGATGAGGATGATGATGCGAATGCGCAGTTAACTTCATTACGAACAAATTTCGAGAGTTGCAGCCTGTCCTGCCTGTCTTTACCTTCTGTGAATGTTCGTCGGACTAGTAGTTTGGAGCAGTGCGTATACTGAATGACCCGGCTTTCGTTTCTGCAGCTGTCGCCAGCATACAGCCTCCACCAGCAATAACGGCGCACTCACCGAGCCTGGAGCTGCGACCGTCCCGGTGAAGGCAACGCAAGTGCCCCAGGCGGACACCACTTCCCTGGGCTGTGAAGCCGAGCCGACCACGCTCCTCTGCTGGCCAGAGGTGACTTTCGGAGGTCGTTCTTGGCTGAACTTGTCAGTACCCCACAGCGCTCTGGCCAAAGCCTCCTCGGTGAAATTGACGGAGTTGCTTCCAACTGACGGCACTGGAATGTACGTTCTGCCGGACGGCCGTATCTTCCCAGTGGTCGGCCTCCGCAAATGATGAATAAAGCATATGCCACGATGGGAGGAAAAACGCTCGCGTGCCCAGATATTTGTGCACATTAATCAGATCAGACTGTCGTTTTGGTCCACAGCACCTCGTAACACTTTGTTGAAAACTTTTAGTTGGAAGCTAGCCAGCGTCCCTGCGGTCCGGTAGCGATTTGCGCTGTTTGCCGTATTACGTCGTCATACCAACTTACTCGGCTAAGAACCATGTTGCAAACCCATGTTTTAATTTTATTTTAATTGACTCCCACCATCGTTGTTTGTGTGTGGTTGCACGACCTTTCTTGCGGTAATTTCCGGCCTGCAGTGCTACATTGTGTATTTGTTTTTAAAGAGAACCACCATATGTTTTCCGTATCGGACAGCTTTCTATAGTCGGATACAAATTTAGAAAAAAAGGGGGCGTTTACTCTTCCGAGGCGGATGCACACGAACAATCGTACATTGATCCTCAAGAGGCTTGCACCCATGATCGCGACAGTGGATAGCCAAGAAACCCCCAGAGCCGTTTTTAACATTGTTGCTGTGCTCACGGAGCCGATCATTGAGGCAACGCCCAGTTTGTCCTATATATTTCTTCCCACATGAAAGCGGAAGGTTGTACACCACCCGGTGTACACACTCGACAAACTTTTTTCGGTGATGCTTTCTGCACTTATCGGAAGGGACGGCATTTGGATCCGTCAGCCTGCAAAGCCTGCCGAGCTTGTCGGGAGCAGAAAAAACAACTCTTACATTCGCTCTGAGCACAGCAACAATGTTAAAAACGGCTCTGGGGGTTTCTTGGCGATCCACTGTCGCGATCATGGGTGCAAGCCTCTTGAGGATCAATGTACGATTGTTTCCCGTGGCAGTACGCAGCTCATCCGTGAGATATCTGAAGCGCAGATGATCGCGAAATTGGGTGATGCGTGTGTCAGCTTCCCGTCTCTGGCTCTCACAGAAAAAGAATTACGTTACTTGGACGCGGCATTACATGAATTCGCACTTCATTTCCTTGTAAGCGCATGCGCGATCTACGTTGCCTGCCATGTATATTATGACGCAGTGGCACAATAAACTTAGTTGAAAGTTTGCGCTTGGTGTGTCGTCTTCTTTCACCTCCGTGTCGTTTTTATGTCGCGCAATATCATTTAAGCAATGGATTACCAACTTGCCCGGAATGCTGCTCTCGTGATGTGTCGCAATTAAAAATTCCTAAGGCAGTGTTAAGAGAACGGTTAAAAGAATGAAAAAAAGAAAAAAAAAACATGCGAGAAGGTAGGCACAGCAGCTTGTGAACCCGCTCCTATAATACCTCTACCCAAGTCTGTTTGTAAATGTGTGCATGTTTTCTTGCGTTTGTCAATTTTTTTTATTTCCCACATTTCTTTATATTTGAGTTTTTCTTAGTTTTCGCGTTTGTGTGCCTGCTTCCATGCGTGTCTGCGCTTACCCTTATTTCTGTCCTTTTATCTTATATAGGCATTTGTTTTCTGCTAGTTTTCTTTCAGCGAAGTCTTTTTAGACATTTTCATTCACCCATCTCATTCAAAGCACCAACTCCTGTAAACTGCAGGGCTGGACTCTTCCATCTCATTAAAGCCTTTCTCACTGGTCTACATCGTCTTGTCTATCTGTCTAGTTTCTGTGTTTTCTGTTCTTGTTTCTTGTGTTGTTGCTGCAATGTGATTAACCAACTTGCTCAAGACACATTTTGATCGCCTATGAAAACAAATGTTGACAGAAACATTTTCTTAAAAACGTCATGTCGGTTGCACAGCAACTTTGCCTCTTACCTTTGTTCATGTTTATGCATCAGTACGTGTAGCAGCTCGCCAGAAGTGCACATGAAAGGCTGCATATTGCGAAGCAACATCTTTCTATGCTGTTGCATTTTTCATGCATTCAGTCTTAGTAAACAGACTGTTTCGCTGCCCATCACAAATGATGGTAAAAGTTTTCAACACGAATAACATTGTGCAGTGGGGAGTCATTTCCTGTCTGACGCTTTCGTCGTTTCAAAGGCATCTTTCAGTGAATGGAGCCCAGCAAAGCAGTGCACTGAGAGCTTTTGCAACTTTCACCATTTATTACTTCACCAATGTCATTGTCTGAACCTGGCCGTCGACTGCTATGCCAATGGCTTGTGAATTAAATAATTGCCTCAATAGAACACATTCAGCTTCACTCAGCATTTTTTAGTACAAACAATGCTAGCAGAGCTATTCAGGGTGAATAATTGTGCTTACATTGATGTTACTTGCCCGGCCAGATAAACAAATACAACAATGGCTGCGGCATGACTGTGATTTGATGTGCAGACTGCAAACGGTGCCTTTCAAGCGTGCCCTCAACTACCGCTATTAATAGTTACCCGAATGAGTATTTTGGTCCTCACTAAGCTAATGATGTTTGATAATTGTTCTCATATTTGCATTGCTTGCCTAGGCCAGGTAAGCAAAATAAACAATGCCACCACATGAATGTGTGTTTGCATGCAAGCTGCCAACAGTGGCTGTCATTTTCGCGTTGATTGCTGCCATTTCACCAATAGTGGCAACGCTTTGACTGCGCTTTGATGTGCAGACTGCTAATGGTGCCTTTCAAGTGTGCCCTCAACTACTGCTATTAATAGTTACCCGAATGAGTATTTTGGTCCTCACTAAGCTAATGATGTTTGATAATTGTTCTCATATTCGCATTACTTGCCTGGGCCAGGTAACCAAAATAAACAATGCCACCACATGAATGTGTGTTTGCATGCAAGCTGCCAACAGTGGCTGTCATGTTCGCGTTGATTGCTGCCATTTCACCAATAGTGGCAACGTTTTCACTGCGCTTTGATGTGCAGACTGCTAATCGTGCCTTTCAAGTGTGCCCTCAACTACTGCTATTAATAGTTACCCGAATGAGTATTTTGGGCCTCACTAAGGTAATGATGTTTGATAATTGTTCTCATATTTGCATTGCTTGCCTGGGCCAGGTAGCCAAAATAAACAATGCCACCACATGAATGTGTGTTTGCATGCAAGCTGCCAACAGTGGCGTTCAATTTCGCATTCACTACTGCTATTTCACCTACAATGGCTACGACATGGCTGCGCTTTGAAGTGGAGATGCTAAAGGTGCCTTTGAAGCGTGCCCGACGACTGTTATTTCATCACAGATCCCGTCATGCTCGTAGGTGGCTGCCCAATAGGGTATTTTGGGCCTTCTGAGATTGGCATTATTCATCTCAACGGGCTGGAAAAAACAATAGGGGCAGCACAACTGCACGCAAAGCACAATGCACTTTGGCTTGCAGGCTGCTAGGAGTTGCTGTCACTTTCACGGTGACTACTGCTTTTTTGGGTGAAGCTGGACAGTGGCTGCCCGAATGAGCATTTTGGGCCCCACATAGTTATTCAGGGTCAATAACTGTATTTGCATTCAGAATTGCCAGCATTTCAGCACGTTTCCATGCCAATTCTTATAATGAGCACGATCTGTGCAGGACGTTGCTTTTTCAGAATTGGGCTTCCATTAAAAGAAATAAGTCACCACATGAACTGCTTATTTATTTGAGAGGTCACAGGAGAATGCTTGGCTGCTGCGAACCCACCGGCAAAATTTTGGTAGCCCTAATAAGGGCTGTTCTTTTGTTAATAAGAAGCTGTTATGCTTCATCGAGTGGCCCAATGCCGGACAGCTCGCAGTTGCTTTCTTCACTGTCATCTTCACCCACTTGGATGATGATGGGTTGGATGCGGTCACTTCCAGACGTATCAAGCCTGAACTTTGCCTCCAGGTTCATCACGTGGCGAATGTTCTTCCTCCAGTCTTCTGCCGTTACGTGTTTGATTTTTTCTCTCAAGATGTCTTCGACTGTGGGCAGCTTGAAGTCTCTGTTGTCCGCAGCGATCCCATCTTTCACCTTTACCCACACGAGCACCATAGGATTAAATTCGCAGTGGCACGGTGGCAGCCTGAGTACAATGCAACCGGCCCTTTCAGCTGCATTGTCTACGATGTAGCTCAGAAAGCGTGGCTTTACAGATGCTACCAGCTCAAGCAGCTGCTTTCTCCCCATCCTTTCGCTGTAGGTGATGTTTTTGCTTTTGAACTACTCCTGTATTTTTTTCCTTCTTCCAAGCTGTCATTGGCAATTTCTCTTCTCTCCGGGAATGGTAAGGTGCATTGTTGAAAACAATGACGCTACCAGCGGGCAACTTCTGCAGAACGTCATTAAACCATCCCTCGAAGCGATTGCGGTCCATTTCTTCATGGTAGTTGCCTGTTTTTTGGCCACGGAATCTATCTAAGCAGCAGTCGACGAAGCCATCCTCGCTGCCGATGTGCGTCACAATCATGCGGTGGCCTTTTCCAGAAGGTTGTTTCAGACCCGTCGACAGGCCATTAGCTCGAGCGCATAGGCGTCCGCGCTTCTGCACCACAATGTCTGTCCACACGATCGAGCCACTGTGTCCCACCAACACCCATGTCTCGGCCAGGAAAAAGATCTTTCGACCTTCTGCCTGTAGCGTTCCACGTCAAGAAGGTAGCGATTCCACCATTCAGCGATGTCATCCCGGTCGATCAGCAGCGAATTGCGGCTCCTCTTCTCGTGTTTGAATCAGATCTCGACAAGCAGGGTATGCACAGTTCACCGCTTCAGTGATGGGAGATTCATAGTTGCGTGTGCCGAGGTATGTATGGCCGGCAGGAGGTCTGGACCCCAATTCACGCAGAGTCAGAGACAAGGAGAGTTTTCTCGGCAAAGAAGTCTTTATACAATGTTTACATGCTGTCGTCTTTATCAGGAGAGAGACCAACAGAGCAGCTGCAAGCTGCTTAAATAACACCCCTCAGTCCCCAGGTTCCCCAGACAGTCCCTAAGGACGAAACAAGGTCGACAGAGAGAGTGTCCGGGCAGCCTCCGTGGTCATATATATAACGCCGCTCTCGGTGGCCGGCGCTTTCTCGAACCGCGCTGCGGCGTCGGGCCGATCTGGCGGTCGGTCAGAATGGTGCGCCGGGAAAGATTTATGGTCGGCATAGGTCAAAGGGAACCAACTGCAAGGCACAGGGTCGAAACACAGCCCTCCTTTGGAAACCGTCCCAAACACAGCGGGAGTCGTTTGTGTTGCGAGCGCCGCCGGACAAAGGAGGAAGGGGGGGGGGTTGCATTGCTGCCGGCACGGGGAGGGGCCGAATAGCAGTCCGTGATCCGGTGGCCGCTCAGCCGCGCAGCACGTACGTTGCCACAAAGTAACGAAACGCGCTTGGCCCTGAAGTGACCATTAAACATTTCGAATAATTCAGCTTAGTTAATTAATTAATTCAGCGGAATATAAAAGATACTCTTGGGGACGCCTCATGACGACACGCTTTATGTCGTTCGTTTCATTCAGCTGCGGCTAACCGATCTTTTTAAATCCTTGGCACAAGTTACGTGAAACACCCTGTATAACTAGGCGAGAATTTAGTACAAAAACAGAGCTAAGCAATAAAAGCACATTCTTAAATGGACAGTATAAAGAGAATGTTAAAAAGCTTTAGTAAATTACCGTTCTACAAAGCCACATTCCATTGTTACTGTGAGAGTAGACAGTGTGCCCAAAGACACGCGAGAACAAAAAACTGTTGACGACGCACGTTGTCATGTTGAGAGCAACAAGTTCCCGCATCAGCTCACTATGAAGTAATCGATTTGGACGACGTCGGCTCGAGCCTAGTCCATATTTTATCACTAAATATGTAGTGCATAGACTTCTACATATAGAGTTTCCTACCATAATTGCTAGAGGGAACTCTGGCGCTACAATCGTTCAGCCACCGTGGGAATGATGGTTAGTACGCGGATTTGTCTGACCTTCGTGCTTGTGGATTCAGACGTTCTTGCGGGTTTGCTTATTACGCTTTGTAGGCATTCATTGTCGTAAATTTCAGAGCAATCTATAGTCTTCGATGTGCAGAACACGCTGCGGACACGCAAAATCGCTTCTGATTGCAACGCTTGATCTTGTCAAGGTGGCCAAATCGAAAAGCTCAAAGCATTTCAAGCATAGGTCGGCGCACTCACTCAGTAGTGCACTCACTCACACTCGCACGCACTCATTTCAAAGGCGTGAGTGCGAGTGCGCGTGAGTGCCAGTGAGTGTTAATGGAGGTGAGTGCGAGTGTGAGTGAGTGTCATTGAGTGTGAGCGCAGGCGAGTGTGAGGGCGAGTGAGTGGAGGTGAGTATGCGTGGAGGTGAGTGTTGTTAAGAATGTGGAGGCGCTGTTGATAACGGCCCAGCTGAGGTGCAAGTTTTGCCAGCCAGCTGCGACAGCGGCGTCAACTTTCTTGGAACGCCAACGTTACGCTCTAGCCTCGTCGCCGTGTTGACTGAATGCGATCAGCGAACCAACTATTGTTACGGAGCCCGCCACCGCCGCCCTGGTCTGCCGCGAGCGGGGCAGTGCTCGCGGGAACGTAGTTCCAGGCTCCTTCCCACGCGCCGTCCAGGACGCAAGACAATGGGCACCGGGCCGGGCTGCGGGGGTCAGCTCGGGGAAGAAAGGCACCTTTCCTGACACAAGCCCCGAGTTCTACGAAGTCCGTCTGACGTCGGCTCCGGACCGTGAACCTGTGCGGAAGTATGTGTGTGTAAGCCGTCCCGCAGAGAGGCGGCTTGTTTACGATGTCTGGACGAACGTTTCCGTCACCTTGGGATTGAGGTGGGGACGGAGTGTTTATAAACCGCTGCTGTGGGGCTGCTCAGTGCACTTTCTCAAGCAGTCATGCTAGACTGATGTAGATACTGTAAATAAAGCCATATTCCTCGTTCTCGATGAGAAGCAGTCCTTCCCTTCATCAACGTCCTCAGCGTGGATAAGTTGGTCGACGGTATGGGCCAGCTACCTTCTAATTCATGCCGGACTCCAATCTTGACAACGGGTTACGAGCGATGGGATTGAGCCCCCAATCCTAACAACTAGCTGACAGCGATGAGATGGACTTTGCGACGTGGTGCTGTGTCTGCGGTGAGTGCTTGGTTCTTGCTTTGACTCTCTAGGCTTCATTTTGTGGTTGTTCTGTTTAGAACAGTAGGGAAGCTAGATTGTTGAGTATTAGCTAGGCTGCGTTTTCCTAGCTAGATTTATCGAGCAGGACCAAGGCAGTAAAGCAGCGATCATGAAGTTAAAGAGACTGCTGAGAGACGAATTGTTGATTGTTGGTGAGGAACTGGGCCTAGATGTACGAAAAGAAATGCAAAAAGCGGAATTATTGGAGATAATATCCGAACAGGGCAGTGAGGAAGAAATTGAAATGGGGTTGGAACTTCTGAAAAAAGAGAGAAACGGGAGAGAGAAAGAGAAGACCGGGACAGAGAGAGAGCGCGGAACGCGATAAAGATAGCGAGTTAAGAAAAATACAACTGGAACTAGAAAGCAAACGTTTGGAGTTGTCTCAAGGAAGTGAAGGGGCTCTGGGATGATCAAGTGAGGCAGAATCATACCGCATGGACAGGCTATTAAAGCCAGTTGAGGTCGGGACAGACATAGGCTTGTTCCTAAGAAATTTTGAAAGGACTTGCGAGAAGATGAACTTCACTCCGAGTACATGGCCACAGCGGTTGCTGTCTATGTTGCCGTGTGAAGCTGCAGAGTTAATCGCCAGACTCAGTGCGGAAGATGCATATAATTATGCGAAGGTCAAGGCCAGTCTTCTGAAGAAATACCGCCTTTCAGCCGAAGCTTTTCGGCAAAGGTTCAGGAGCACAGGCAAGAAAGATAGCGAGGGGTATCCGGAGTTTGCCTACGGCTTAAAGGCCAACCTAGACGAGTGGCTGAAAAGCGCGGTAGCGTAGGACAACAGAGACATGTTCATTGAATGCATGTGTCTAGAACAGTTTTACAAAAGCATCCCACCATCTGTGAAGCTGTGGGTGCAAGACAGAGGAAATGTAAGCACTGTGGAAAGGGCGGCTGAATTAGCCGAAGAGTACGCAACGCGTAGAAAGTTGAACGCCGAGGACGGTAATTGGGATGGTCGAAATGGACCGCGGAACCCATTTCCGTTCAAAAAGGGTTCCCAGACTAGACGATCGGAGCCTGGGGACGTGGAGGAAAAGCCTGCAGAAAAGAGCGAGGAGATAACTAAAGGGGAAACCGCACAAAAAGAACAGAAAAGAAAATTCGAATCTTTTAGACCAATTCGCTGTTACAAATGCCACAAACTGGGACATATAACTGTAAACTGCGGGAAGCCTAGCGTAGTTTCTTCCTACGTAGAGGAAAAAGACGAGAATATGGAACTTTTAAGCCCATATCTTCACGACCTGCAAGTTAATGGCAAACCATGCCGAGTGCTAAGAGGCAGTGCCGCCACGATGGACATTGTGCATCCGTCTTACGTTACGGTAGATGACTTCACCGGAGAAGTAGCATGCATCAAACAGGTTGAAGAAGAACACAGCGTGTGTCTGCCCATGGCCAAAGTCAAAATCAGTGGACCATTCGGGGAGCTAGTGACCGAAGCTGCAGTTTCCAAATTCTTGTCACTACAGTACCCTTACATTTTTTCGAATCGTTCAAATCGGTTACTGCGTGAAAAGGGGGCTTAAACTGGGAGAGAGCGCAGTACAGGCATTGACCCGAGGCCAAGCTCGTAAAATCGTGTCGCTTTCGGCTCAAAATGCACAAGCTGCTCCAGCTGAAGACGAAAAAGGGATAACTTCAATACCCGAATCCGAGCTAGGCCCGAGGGACAAAAAAAAACAGTTGAGGAGAGCCTGCCAGCTGACCAGCTCAATGATAGCTTATCACTAGAGTGTCAAAGGTCAAGCCTGCAGGGAGAGCAGGCTGACGCAATCGCAAGTGAGACAGGGTCGTTATTATCACCGGCCTCAAAGAACATTGATAAGTTCTTACGTGTGGACAGAGAGTCACTGGCAGCGGACCAAAAGAAGGATGAGAGCTTAGCTAAACTACATGACACAGCTAAAGAAGGCATTGCTAGGCGCAACGTGACGATACATGAGAGAGGAGGATTGTTGTATCAGCACTGCAGAGATCGATAGGGTAGGATTCTGGAACAATTAGTCGTACCTACAAAGTACAGGGGTGACCTTTTGAGTCTGTCATGGAAATGGGTGGTCCGGCCACCTGGGCATAAACAAATCAAAGAAACGATTGCTTATGGAAAACTATTGGCCTGGCTGTTTCAAAGACGTACAAAACTTTGTAAGATCATGCGACGCCTGCCAGCGCTCGGGTAAACCAAAAGAGACATGGAAAGCTCCATTAAAGGTAGTGCCCTTAATAACAGAACCTTTCAGACGACTTGTGATAGACAGGGTAGGGCCTCTACCAAAAACAAAATCGGGTTACAGGTACTTGTTTAGCATGCTGTGTCCGGCTACAAAGTTTCCAGAAGCAGTCCCTCTGAAAGAGCTCAGCTCCACCGAAGTAGTAGACGCGCTCTTGAGAGTGTTTGCACGAGTTGGGTTTCCAGCCGAAATTCAGGCGAATCAAGGGTCAGTGCTCACCAGAGCACTGACTTCCACTTTCTTGCAAAGGTGCGGGGTAAAGTTAATACACAGTTCTGTCTATCACCCTCAGTCAAACAGTGTAGAGAGGTGGCATTCGGTGCTTAAGGGAGTTTTACGTGCGCTCTGTTACGAGCGCAAGGAGGAATGGGAGAACTGTCTGCCGGCAACTTTGTTTGCTTTGCGAACGGTTCCACATGAAGCGACAGGGTTCTCGCCAGCAGAACTAGTGTTTGGGAGGACACTCCGTTCTCCACTAAAAATGTTAAGAGAGATGTGGGAGGAAAGAGGAGAGAGTCCTACAGTGGTTGAATACGTGCTAAATCTGCTGGAACGGCTAAGCACCACCCAAGAACTATTCGGAAAGAACATGGGAGTAGCTCAAAAGAACGCCAAATTCTATTACGACAAGAATGCGAGGCTTCGTACGTTTAATGCCGGAGATCAGGTAATGATCCTCAAACCTTCAAGAAAGAACAAGCTTGAAGTTCACTGGGATGGGCCCGTTAAAGTGTTGCACAAACTTTCAGATACTAACTATGCTATGAAAATGCCCGATCGCAGGAAGGGGGTGAGGATATATCACTGCAATTTGAAGAAGCCGTATATAGAGCGGAGCGGAGTCGTTAACTATACCATCAAAAATCAGGATGGCACTAGCAGCAAGCTTAAGGACTATAGGGCGACCTCCAACTCTCAAATCGGCCTAGAAGTAGTAAAACATTCGGTAAGCTCGCACGCTCTAAGACCTGAGGAGCTAGATGAGCTAAAAGGTGTGCTAGGGGAATATCTCGACAGGTTCAGCGATCGGCCAGGTAGAACCGAAATAATAACGCATGAAATAGAGTTGACATCAACCGAACCCGTAAGATCAAAGCCTTACAGGGTGTCTCCAAGACAGAGAAAAATTATGGAGGCAGAGATACAGCGCATGCTATATTTGGGAGTTATTCAGCCCGCTGAGAGCGAGTACACGTCACCGCTAATACTGGTAGAAGCCCCTAACAAGGACCCTCGTCCATGTGTTGACTATAGGAAGTTAAATGCCATCACTAGGGATCAGCTGTACCCGATACTCAACATTGAGGAACGAATTGAAAGAGTTAGCGCTGCTAAATACATTTCAACTATAGATCTCGTGCGGTGGAACTGGCAAGTTCCCCTTTCAGAAAGTGCCAGCCGCTATGCCACATTCATATCACCTGCAGGCACTTTTCGCCCTCTCGCACTCAGCTTCGGGATGAAGAACACGCCCTTTAGCTTCTCTAAGTTAATGGATATTGTCCTAGAGAGAGAGAGATAAAACTTTATTGTGTCCTTGATGTAAAAGACTTTCAGGAGTTCGCCTTGCCATATCTTGATGATGTAGCAATTTTTTCGGACAGCTGGGAACAACACCTATCGCACCTCAAACAGGTGTTCTCACGGTTGACGGAAGCCGGCTTAATGATGAAAGCGGAAAAGTGTAGATTTAGTTGTTCACAGGTTGCTTATCTGGGCCATGTTGTCGGCCAGGGCACGAGACGGCCGGCCGAGCTGAAAATAGCTGCGATTGGAGAATTTTCTCAGCCGCACACGAAAACAGCCCTTCGTTCATTTTTGGGACTTGTGATGTACTATCAACGATACATTCCGAATTACTCGCAAATGGCAAGTCCATTAACGGACGCCCTCCAAAAGGGAGCACCGAGTAGCGTACACTGGGATAAGGACAAAGAGAACGCTTTCCAAAGTTCGATAACGCTATTGGTTTCTCGTCCTGTGCTTCGCGCGCCAGACTACACAAAGGAAGTCATAGTTCAATGCGACGCAAGCGACAGAGGTATGGGCGTGGTACTTAGTCAGGTCGGCGACGATAACGAGGAGCATCCTATCCTCTTTGCCAGCCGTAACCTAAATGTAAGAGAGGAAGCCTACAGCGCTTCAGAGAAGGAATGCGCTTGTTTAATTTGGGCCGCCCGGACGTTGTCGTGTTTCTTGTACGGAGCGAAGTTCATCTTCGAGACCGACCACTGTCCTCTGACGTGGCTCAATCAAATGTCACACAAAAATGGCCGCTTGCCCCGATGGAGTCTCACTCTCCAAGAGTACAACTTCTCCGTTAGATATAGGAAGGGAAAGTTGCATAGCAATGCGGATGGTTTGAGCAGGCTAATTCGAATTCTGCGTTTAAGGGTCCCGCCTAAATTTTAGGGTTATTATAGTTAATTTTGTTAAGCCAAGAAGATCCCCTCTCATTTAGCAGGATTCCCTCCATGATTGCTGAATTTGTCAGCACGAAATTGCTTCAAAAATTGGCATAGCGAAATGCAGTATTTTTTGTTTCTGCACTTATGTTTTCTTTGAAGCCTAGCGGCTCTAAGGAGAGAGCCAAGGTACGTCATCTCGGCGCGGAGCCGTGTTGTCGGGTTCGTTTTGCAGTTGCCTGTCCTTGTTGGATGTCTTGGCGCGGTGACATCATTACACAAGTGGTTGCTGCGAGCCAATACATCACCCCCTGGCCACAAGCCGTTCTCTTCCTGCCCAGCGGTTGTCAGCGCTGGACAGTCGAGATTTTCCGGGCCATGGAGGCGCTATTAAGAACAGCCCAGCTGAGGTGCAAATTTTGCCAGCCATATGCGACAGCGGCGTCAACTTTCTTGAAAAGCCACCGTTACGCTGTAGCCTCGTCGCCGTGTTGACTGAATGCGATCAGCGAACCAACTATTGTTACGGAGCCCGCCACCGCCGCCCTGGTCTGCCGCGAGCGGGGGAGTGCTCGCGGGAACGTAGTTTGAGGCTCCTCCCCACGCGCCGTCCAAGACGCAAGACAATTGGCACCCGGCCGCACTGTGGGGGTCAGCTCGGGGAATAAAAGGCACCTTTCCTGACACAGTTCTACGAAGTCCGTCTGACGTCGGCTCCGTACCGTCAACCTGTGCGGAAGTGTGTGTGTAAGCCGTCTCTCAGAGAGGCGGCTTATTTACGATGACTGGACGAACGTCTCCGTCACCTTGGGATCGAGGAGAGGGGGGGACCGAGTGTTTGTAAACCGCTGTTGTGCGGCTGCTCAGTGCACTTTCTCAAGCAGTCATGTTAGACTGATGCACTTTCTCAAGCAGTCATGTTAGACTGAGGTACTTTCTCGCAGTCATGCTAGACTGATGTAGATACTGTAAATAAACCCATATTCCTCGTTCTCGATGAGACGCAGCCCTTCCTTTCATCAACGCCCTCAGCGTGGATAAGCTGGACGACGGCATGGGCCAGCTACCTTCTAATTCATGCCGGACTCCAATCTTGACAACGGGTTACGAGCGATGGGATTGAGCCCTCAATCCTAACAGTGTGAACGTGAGTGAGTGCCTGTGAGTGGGAGTGCAGGTGATTATGAACGTGAGTGAGTGCAGGTGAGTGTGAACGTGAGTCAGTGCAGGTGAGTTGGAACGTGAGTGAGTGCAGGTAAGTGTGAACGTGGGTGAGCGGAGCTGAGCGTGAACCAGAATTGTTGAGCGCGGGTGAGTGTGAAGGTGAGTGAGTGCTGGTGAGTTGAGGTGACTCAGAATATGAGTTTGAAGGACGGTATGAATGCGATAAGTGCTCGTGAGTGTTAGTAGACGTGAGTGCGAAGGTGAGTGAGTGAGCGTGAGTAAACGGGAGTATTAACGTGGTTTATATCACAGCTAGCACAACTGAAGACGTTGGAAGTTCCCTTAAAGAGTGGAACCCTATCGAAGAGGAAATGGATGCAGCATCGTAGGCACGTGAATGTGCCGCGTCCGAACTTTATACAAAAGCCCGGTTAAGAGCATACACTCCATCGACCGACAGTGGCTGAATTTGGCAATGAAGAAAAAAAAAAGACGGTGGCTGTTCCACTGAACGCCTCACAGGAATACTTTTTCCGTGCGATGCCCTACCCGAGCTATGGACATGCTGTTAATATCAGTTACCTCGTCTATCAACGCGAACAGAAATTCACATCCAAGAAAGTGGTCTAAGACTAGAGTACAATTTTTCCTCAAGCAGACGCTCTCGCCGAGCGCGCGCCGGTCCGCTGGCGTTGAAGTCGTCACATCCGCCGCCACCGGAAGTGGATGGATGGATGTTATGAGCATCCCCTTTGGAACGGCGCGGTGGATTGCGCCACCAAGCTCTTACTATTAAACTGCCTAATGTCCTACCTAGGTTAAACAATGCAAAAGAGAAAAAAAAAACACTATGAATTACCCCACCCAAATTTTCTGATCCTCTATTTCGAACTGTGCTTTTGTACGTCTATGTTTCTTGTCGTTTCCCTACTTTTCTTCCACCAATCCTCTAATCGCCGCTTACTAATGCCTATTGCGGACATGTATACTTTTCTACTGCTCTCTCTGAACCCAAGTGCTTCACGGAGGCCAGTGGCGCCTAAATCGACCGCTGGGTTGACGTCTTCACATTCTAATAAAACATGCTCCGTAGTCTCCCTCACTTTGCCGCAGCAAGCACATGCTGCTTCTTCATTATTAAATCTCGCTTTATATGTGCGTGTTCTAAGGCATCCCGATCTTGCTTCGAAAACTAATGAGCTTTCCTTTGAGTTATCATAAATTGTTTCTTTCCTGATTTCGTTTTTTCCTTTTAAGTAGCTACTCGTGGCAGGTTTCTTTTCCATTGCCGCCACCCATGGGATTATTTCAGCCTCTGACTTTCCGCTTGACCTTATTTGTTGCTGTACTGCCCACCCTAAGGGCCGCATACTTGCTGGTAAGCTTCCTGGTACTTTTCCTCCACTGTGAATCAATGTTTTTCCTGTACAGATACCTGAACACTCTCCCAGCCCATTTACTTTCTTCCATATTCTTCAGCCGTTCTTCACACGCAATTTTACAGCGAGCTTCCTTCACTTCGAAACTAGTTCAGCCCATATCACCCGGCACAGCTTCATTCGTAGTCTTCCCGTGAGCGCCCAATGCGAGGCGACCACTCACAGAATGACTGGAAGAAGCACTGACTTCATTTTAGTGCAGCATTTTGCACCATACTGGTGGCTTTCATGTGAAAGGAATTTTGAAAAAAAAAACGACAAACTGCGAGCAGTACTGCAGGGCTGCAATGCTGGGCTCGACGAGCCATGAGCATGCATATTTAACTGCACTAAAAGAGTAGGTTCATGATGGTAAGAACTTATGTTATCCGAGCGGTGAATTTATGAGCATGCTCACATCCTGAGAAGAGCACTTTAAGGGAATCACGTCCTGGACTGACAACCTGTTCACCCTGAAGTCTCCTCTAAAGGCTGTGACAGAATATTCAATCAAGAGGGCTCAGTGCAGTCTGGAGGCATGCCAGCGAAACGAGGATTCTCTGGAACACATGCTGATATCAGGTTAAGCAAGAAGAGGCTACGCATTCACTTGCGCCAGCTCGAAGCTGCGAGAATTAGGCGGCATGGAAGCAAGACATGCGCTGCAGTTAATTTGCAGCCAGTTGTAGCGCTTGTTTTTGAAATCCTTAAAGTTCCCGACCAAATAAAGATGCTATCACATAGGAAATTGCCATCTATTGAATGCAATTTTTCTTACTGTTCAGAAGCCGTATGGCCACTTTGTTTTAGCAACATCGATGACCGGTTTATAGCAATTACCAGTTGACATATATTCGTGCAGAATATATGCTAAACAGGGCTTTATAGTCAATTACTACGTGAGAGTCGTGATTTAGTGCTATATAAGCCACATGTAAGGCACCAAATATTTGGTATGCATTCAATATTTTGTTTACCCTCATCTGCATATTTACAGTAAGGTAAAATAATTCAAAACAAAATTATCTATGGAAGCACTGCTAAACAGAATACAGCCACAAAATAAAATGTTCAATGAAAGCGCATGCTATATACTCAAGCTAAGCATAAAAATGCGCCAGAAATGGTTCATTTCGTAGTCCTAGTGTGTAATATCCCACAGAACAAATATAAATTACGTTTCGAACTACAATGAAGCAATAAAAGCGGCCCGGAAGTGTAGGCTCCGTAGTTATCGCGCTCGACTGCTGATCCTGAGGACGTGGGAGCCACCCAGCCGCGGCGGCCGAGTTTCTACAGAGGTTAAACACATGGTGCTCTGTACTAGTTCGGTATCGGTGCATGTTAATAAAACCTCAGGTGGTCGAAATTTCCAAAGCCCTCTACCACGGCTTCATCACACCCGATGCTACGAAATCACAAAGAAAGGCCATGGATGTGATATCCGTTGAAATATGCGACGTTAAAAAATTCGCAAATGTCAGCACAGGTAACACAGACACAAACAGGTAAGACTGACACAAATGAAAAGCTGCCACATTCACTGCAGTTTCCGTGACCCCGAAACAACCATTCAACATTGGTATAGAACTTCACTCATCACTTACAGACGGCCTCGTTTCAACCGCAGAATGGTTATTTGACTGTTACGATCATTGCTTTCTACTCAGCGTTGCAGCATTCAGCTCGTAAATGGGCTAACTGATGACTGATTGGAAAACAAGATTTGAAAGTAGGGTGTGCGATGACACTTATTCTTTTGTCCCGTGGTGGCACGCGGTTTGCTAAACAAATTCGGGTTTCAGCTGGCAGCCAAACGGTCTTTGCGCTTTGGTTAAAGGCACGAAACTCACACACAGACACAGCGAAAGACCGCGGGACTCGTGCCTGCGTATGTTTCGTGTCTTCAACCAAGGTGAACAGTCACCAGCTAGCCCAACAAGACGTTCTTTTAAAGGAGTACTGACATAAAATTTTGAAGTCGAGATAACACACACATCGTCTATAAAATATCAACGGATATTGCTTAGAACATATTTAAAATCAATTACGTGTGCGCAGCCAACCGCAAAACAGAGCACCTCGCGACATCAACCGGGATTGCAAATAGCCAAGAAAACGCTACGTCATGTGGCTACGTCACGAATTTTCGTTGGCTGCCATGCGGCTTACATGTGCTCTTCTCCTCTGTTGTTGCTTGTTCTAGCTGTTGTAGGGGGACGCTCTCCGTGTCGCTGCAACTGCAGTTTTTGTCGTGTCCATCGGGATATTTCCCACACTGGGCCTCTTCGATTTTCGGAGTTCTCGCAGCCCGCTGGGAGCCAGACGGCAGCCAGCCAGTTCCGGTTCTGACACGAAGTCACGTGGGCTGGGATCCCAAGACAACCCGAACCTGCCCGAAGTTCGCAAAATCGAACGGCGGTACAGCTGGCCAAATGTAAACATGCTACCAGCATGGCAGCGCCCGTCGAGGCTGACACGCGCTCGGCGCAGTCAGCCCATTTATGCGTTGCCAGCTTGAAAATATATAGTTGCATTCAGGAATGCGATCACTTTCGCGCGACTCGGCGCAGGACGCGTACTGGGCCACCCTCGCCTTGCGCAGCGCAACAGATGGCCTCCGACGAGGCGGATGACAAGATGCGAAATCGTATTGTATACTCGAAAGCGATAGCTGGAGGATCCCTGCTCGCAGCGATCACGTCGACCACCGGCGACATTGATGAGTTGGCGTTGTGTCATCACAAGACATGAAAAAGCAGGTTATCGGGTACGTCTCATACGCATAAAATTTCGCGCCGACCTGCTTGGGCTTCGATTTCAGAAAGTTTGTTGTGGCTGATGGTGCTTCTCATTTAAGGAGCTGGGGATGCGGCTGGCGCGTGAAAATGCACGTCGCCTGTAACCAGCGAAACGTTTCACACGAAAAAACAACATTGGTCGCAATCATGAGAGCAGTACGCCAATGTACCGAGTGCAATCAGTGTATTCTTAGATCAACGGCCTGCAGTTCGAACACATATCGGTTTCGAGCTGCCACCTAAGCATACGATGGAGAGACGGAGCGAACACAGGCTAACTGCAAAGCCTTCGCTAACTGCAAAGCCTTCGCTAACTGCAGAGAAAGGAGAGAGATATACATACGCGAAATATGTGAAAAGGAACGCCACCAGAGAAAGACGAACCCAAAATGTACAGCAATGTGTGAATGAGCGTCTACAACTTGCGTGGAACACGATGCAGATAACATGCTCGCATGAGAGCGCGGCGCGCTGTTCACCGCTGCGAAGAAGCAATCAGGGGACACACAGGCACACACACAAAAGCTTCAAACGGTTCACCACGGCTCGTATCACGCCGCTTTGCGATGCGGAACGGAGCGTTAGCACCTAAAAAGATAACGCTAGAAGTAAGGAAATCCGAAGATGACCGTAGACAGTTGGCTGAGCGAGGTAAATTTAAGTCCTCAAGCGCCCGCGTTGCAATCCGTGAAGTCCCCGTAAAGATGGCGGCGAGCGCCCATCCTCTTTTAGTCGTCTGCTAGCCAGTGTTATGAACTCCAACCGGTGCCACCAGTGTTACGACTTCCAACCGGTGCCACCAGTGTTACGAACTTGCACCGCTGCACCACGATTACGGCTTTGTGGTCCCGTAGCGCTCTTCACCCGTTTCGTGACAGAGCGTTGGTAGCGAAGACTCCGAGCCTGGCGTCGATGAGAATAACAAAAGGGACTTTATACATTATATACAGGTTATCATACAGGACATAAACGGATCGGCACTGGGGCCGAGAGCTCACACAAACGCGACTGTTCTCGCACGACGGCGTCCGGCGAAAACGCGTGACACATCTCACCCCAGTCGGGAGCGACCCTCTCTCCAGGTGGGGTCGGCGGATCCTGTTTTCGAGGCGGCCTGTCGCGGCTTTTATAATCCCCGAGGACCATTGTCACTCAAACGGCCCAATACAAAGTCAGCACACGACGGTCGTCCGAGGGGTCCAACCAGCGACCGCGCTGGCCACCCGGTTCAAAGTTCGCGCGCGCGGTGACCTCCAGGCAAGGGAGGTGCGGCGCCGGGCCGTCTGGCACACGCGGACACGTCTAAACACGCTGCTTCGCCGAGGCTTCTCCCGCACGAAGGCGCAGCATCTTGACTTGTGAAGCGAGAATTATGGCGCTCGCAGGATAGATTCCGCATCTTGCAGATTCGGAATCCGGGCTTGTGGTAATGGCACAACAGCATCCCCGCCCTCAGATAAGGCGCCGGGAAGACGAGCTGCCTCCACGTGGCTCGGATGCCAGGCGCGCACGTTCGTCAGGCTCGTCCCAGTTCACGTCCAGTGTCGGGACGCCAGGTAACATCACGTGCCCAGGTCCGACTCGCCAGGACAGGAGCTCTGCTCACCACGTCGTCGCCAAGGCACCTTGACCAGCTCCGCTCGGGTCGTTCCTAAGACCTTGCTTCTCGCCACTGGTCCCGCTTGGTCGTTCTGCAGCTTGCAAAACCGACCGGCAAAAGGCAACACCCAACACGAACAAGTGCCCTCTGTCTCCCGTCAAACACCAGACAAGGCCATAATTCAAATCAACCTAACTAAATTGTTTTCCCCTTTTTTTCTCCCGCTGCAACAAGAGGCAGGTGTACGATCTAGCACACAAGGCTTAAACAATCAGTTTTCAAATCATCAACATAACAAAATAGAAACAATTAATAATCAGCAAAAATAATTACAAATAGAATGGTCCCCTTGAAATCGCTTTGGACCGAAAACATACTTCTGAGGAAGCAAATGAGGTCATTCATTTTTCCCGGCGATATTTTCGCGGAATCCGAAGCTGCTTATATTTGCGACCCTGCTTATCCGTGTAGCGGCGGTACAATAAGCCAGATTCCTTGCCAAATGAAACCCCCTTTTCTTTCACTCCCCGTTTGACGCTCTTCCTCAGATCGGCTAGTGAACAATCTTCCTGTTGTTCGCGAATCAGACTTTTTCTTTCAACTGCAGCCTGCTCCTGCCGGCTGGCGGAAACCGGAGCGAGTGTGGAGCCCGCGTCGCCTAATTGCGGCGTCGAGTCTATATCGCGGCTAGCACTGCACGCGTCACTCCCACTCACTTCCAGGACCCGCTCGTCTAGGCCAGCCTCCGAGCTCTGCCTCTCCCGTGACTGCTCGCCACTCAAGTTACCGTGATCGGTCCGTGTGCCGCACCGCTGTTCGCTCACCGACGCTAAGTCAAGTTCCCTCGACAGCGGGCGCGCTTTGGATCGCGTGGGGGCCACGTACGCCACGTCGGCAAAGAATGATTTGCCGTGATCCCTCAGCAGCTGCTCCGAGCTATTTGAGAAGAGGTAGGAAAATTGCTCCGGGAGGGCGGCTGACACAGCGGCTTCGGTGTTAAGTTTCCCAAATTCTCCTTCAATGCTAACCGTTGCGATCGGTAAACAGACACTCTCCTTCTCGGCCACTTGCCGTATCCTAACGCACTCTCCCGTAAAATCACTCGAGGAGACGAAAGACGGGTGAACAACGTCCATAGTTGCTGCAGAGTCCCGCAGTGCTCGGCACTTCTTGCCGTTTACCTTAATTTCCTGCACATAGGGCTCCAATAGACGTATGTTTTTGTGAGTTTCCTGTATCGTTGCAAAAGCAATTCTCTCTGGGCAGCTTGCAGCGATGTGCCCTTGCTTTTTGCAATTGTAGCAGGTTAACGGTCTCCGTTTTTCAAAAGAACACGTCATTTCGTTTCGCTGTTTCGGACCATCGTCATCATTCTGAGATGCATTCTGTCCATCCCTTACAGTTTCTTTGGGAAGGGACTCGTCGTCCCGAAACTCGCGACGCGTGATTTCCTTCCGTTCGTCGGGCTTCCCGTAAAACCCATCTCTTCTATCTGCTTTTTCTATGCGCACTGCCTTGCTGTGCAAGCTGCGGCGAGTGTAATACTCTTCCGCTAACTCTGCTGCCTTGTTTAGCTTAACCTCCTTTAGCCTATCTTGCAGCCAGAGCCGGACATCCTCATCAATGCAACGGTAGAACTGCTCCAACGCGATGCATTCGACAATTTTGTCGCGGTCGTCGAAAACCTCTTCGCCCTTCAGCCATTCCACCAAGTCGGCTTTTAGACGAAACGCGAAGTCAACATTCGACTCCTTACCCTTTTTTGCATACCGGAACCTCTGCCGGAAAGCTTCGGGCGACAATTTGTACTTCCGCAGTAGCGCTTCCTTCACATCACTGTAGCTCTCAAACGCCTCTTTCGATAAGCAAGTTATTACGTCTGATGCCTCCCCAGGAAGCAGCGCTAACAGATTCTGTGCCCAAAGGGATCGCTCAATGCTATTCCGTTCACACACGTGCTCAAATTTCACGAGGTATTTGGCCATATCCTCTCCGACGACAAAGGGTGGAAGCTGATCTCGTATTCTTGGAACATTAGAAGTAAGACTAGGCGCTGGCGAGCTATTTCGGGTCTCCAACTCTTTCATTTTAAGCTCGTGCTCACGAATCTCTCTCCTTTCCTCCTTTTCCTCCTCGCGACGTTGCTGTTCTCTCCTTTCCTCCTCGCGACGTTGCTGTTCTCTCCTTTCCTCCTTTTCCTCTTTTTCCCGTCGTTCATTTTCCTTCCTCTCCTGCTCGCAACGTTCCTTCTCCTCCCTTTCCCGACGTTCATTGATACCCGCCCAGGCCTCAGCGGCTTCCTCAGCCGTTACGTCCCCGGTCCTCATGACCTCAAGGATCGCATTCTTTCTTTTGGTTGAGCCCAACTCAATGCCCAACTCCTCACAAATTTCGAGAAGTTCCTTCACCTTGTACTTCTCCATCGTTCACACTGTCCTCCTGCTGTTTACCCTTTTTGAATATACCTGCCGTACGCTACTATAACACTACTAGTAACACCTATGCAAGTATTTCACACACTGCCCTGTTTACCCCCTCAGCATCCCCTGGTTTTCAAAACACTCTTACTAGGCTTGAACCACACAAGGTTATCACAATGCAACACCAAATCCTTCCCTAAGCTACTATAACCTGTGTCAGAGAAAGTCTGGTGTTTGAGGTAAACTTCAGGCACTCACCGCGCCGAGGTAGCTGATGCCGGTCAATCCCGTAGCTGCCATCCAGTGTTATGAACTCCAACCGGTGCCACCAGTGTTACGACTTCCAACCGGTGCCACCAGTGTTACGAACTTGCACCGCTGCACCACGATTACGGCTTTGTGGTCCCGTAGCGCTCTTCACCCGTTTCGTGACAGAGCGTTGGTAGCGAAGACTCCGAGCCTGGCGTCGATGAGAATAACAAAAGGGACTTTATACATTATATACAGGTTATCATACAGGACATAAACGGATCGGCACTGGGGCCGAGAGCTCACACAAACGCGACTGTTCTCGCACGACGGCGTCCGGCGAAAACGCGTGACACATCTCACCCCAGTCGGGAGCGACCCTCTCTCCAGGTGGGGTCGGCGGATCCTGTTTTCGAGGCGGCCTGTCGCGGCTTTTATAATCCCCGAGGACCATTGTCACTCAAACGGCCCAATACAAAGTCAGCACACGACGGTCGTCCGAGGGGTCCAACCAGCGACCGCGCTGGCCACCCGGTTCAAAGTTCGCGCGCGCGGTGACCTCCAGGCAAGGGAGGTGCGGCGCCGGGCCGTCTGGCACACGCGGACACGTCTAAACACGCTGCTTCGCCGAGGCTTCTCCCGCACGAAGGCGCAGCATCTTGACTTGTGAAGCGAGAATTATGGCGCTCGCAGGATAGATTCCGCATCTTGCAGATTCGGAATCCGGGCTTGTGGTAATGGCACAACACCAGAGAACTTCCATTGAGCAGCCAGACCAAAATCGTCCTGGCAGGTTCTGGCAGCCCGCGGGTAGCCAGAACCGTCCAGCGCGGGCAAAACGAACGCCCGGCGGAAGTGCGTAGCGTGGTGGGCGAGCAACCCGAGAAAAACGAAGACGCTCTGGCAGCCCACGGGTAGTACAGCCAGTACAGCACAATGCCACGTAGTACATACTGCTGCGTTGACTTCTGCGGAACATATTCAGGGTTGGGTATAACTATGCATAGTTTTCCCCACGGATACCCTTCACTGGCAGAAGTGGACCGAGTTCGTGCGCGCTTCTGGACGCTTGGACTGGACCCCGCTGAAAAGCAGCGTGATCTAGCTGCTCCCTTCATTTCACGCGTGCATGCTATAAAGAAAACCCGCTGGACTTAACGCAGTCCGATTTTCCACCAAGACGACGTGCTCTCAGGCCTGGTGCTGTGCCGACTATTTACGCCGCCTTGTGTCCTGCTCCATTGCCCAAGCGTCCTCGACCACAAATTCGTACTACTCGCAGCGGTGGGTACGCATGATGATAACCTCATATGTGATGATGCCTGATAATGTGCAGTCGTGCTCGGACACGGAGCTTGAGCCAGCTGCCCCCCATCCCGGGTCGATGGACCTCAACGCTGACTACGAGATAAACGAGGCCGCAAATGCATCAGGTGGGTGTTTAGTGCACCGTGCGATGACTAGTCATAAGCGTAGATTACCGTTTTGGCGGTTGCTCAACGTTGCTTCTTGGTGCTGTGCGCGATGTACTGACCAATGATCGTGCGAACGGCAAATCATCAAGTCACGTTTACAAAAATTGAGATATGTTTGGCCTTTCATGAAAGGCTAGGATGCGCCCATCGACCCGGTAAACGAGCATCGCGATAGAAATAGGTGATATTACACTAGGGTTTGGACACAGAAATAAAAGAAAGATATGAAAGTTCTTGCCATTTCAGCGGACATTCTACTGTGCCCGCTCTTTATACGGCTCCGTATTTCTGTAACGCTGCACATGTGCTTTTATCTTTGATGAAGTGCAATAAGTGTAGAAGTGCCCAATACATTTCTGTCCAATACATTTGGCTGAACTGCCAAATTATCGAAATTTGGCAGTTTAAAAGCAAGAAAACGTCCTGGAGACTACCGGAGGCAAGATATATAAAAGTCGTGAAGTACATACAGCAAACAGCAGCTACTATGTATTTTTAAGAAATCAAGATATAATGGCAAAATACCAATAAATAAAAATTTTATTTAAGGCAGACAGCTGACTACAAATTTCCACAGGTCACGTAAAGCTGGGTGCACCATCCCAGTGCTTCGTTGACGTTTGTTCAAAGGCCGCTCAGGCGGCTCTGAAGGCTACAACAAAATCTGCAAAGGTGCAAGCAAGCCGAACTGTCAAGGAAGTAGGTAAGTGCCTGTCACGGCAGTTTTCTGCTGCCAGCAAGTCCAGTTGGAAATTCCACTTTAAAAATAAAAATGACCGAATATTAAATTGATACCTTCACACTGCTGATGCGAAAATTTCGTGTTCTCGACGTATCATTAAAGCAGCACACGCTACCAAAGCGAACTGTACATGCAGCTGCGCGACGCCCGTCGACTGCCTACGGAGCGGGCACCATAATGGCGGACGCCGCAGGAGACGTCGCGGTTGTCTTCACCCTGCACGGCGACGGAGGGAAGCGAGCGCATCGAGGCACCCTAGGTCCGGGCTCGGCCGATCCGCTTTGAGTCCGGTAAGGGCCGGTCATGGGCCGTTCGCGGGGTGAGGACAGTGGAGTCAAGTAAACAAGCCCAATTAATCTCGCAACGGCATCATTGCGAGGCCAAAGCAAATTGACCAGTAAAACCAATGCTTTGTCTCGCCACCTTCATGTTCTGCATTATAGGAGCGCATCATTTATCAAGCAGCTAGCGTTCGTTTCTATGTGCGCGAAGGCGAAACAGCGAGTTGTGTCCGGCTATCGCTCGAATAAGCGTCGGCAAGGTTTTCACTGGCTCCGGTTACCCATCGCAGGTGGTCTAGCGTAGCTACTGTTTTAACACCAGAGTTTGTTTTCCGCCGCTCACGAGCGACCTTCATGGCAATAACGCCGTGGGTTTAAAGAGAATTCACAGGAAGCAGTTGCAACATCTTGGCCCAGAAAGAGACTAATAAACTGTTATAACCCTCGCAACCTTATTCTGCTGTGCCCAACAATGTGTCTACGTGTCTTTGGCAACTACAAATTCGATGCTGTCTGTCACGTATACTTTGTATCTAAGTTTGATGTATACAGTTTTAAATCTTGTTCATGAGAGGAATGCACACATTTGTGAGGATAGAAATCGGGCATTGACCTCATGAATGTAATTTATTTGCAATACAGAAAACTTACATTGGTAAGGGTGGCAGTGTACATGACAACAAAGGCACACAAAAGAAAAGTTTGTCGGACATGTACTACACATAAGCACTATATTACACACTGCGCTCTCCCGGATAAAAGAAATCTTACAAGTTTCGACAATTTATGCAAGTCTTGGCTTTTTTTTACATGCTTGTTTCTCAACTATCGGCAGTAGTGCCGCATACCAGGCACACGTAATAGTGTAAGGGCTTAGCAAGCATTTCTTCTTTACGAGCAGCACATGGAAATGTGAAGTCGAATTTTTCTAGCACAGTGTCAGTCGACCGATCATATGGATCTCTTTTGCCAGCATATTTTGCGAAGTGCTCCTCAGCATTATTCAAAATAAAAAACAGATGCATATTCGGATGCATGAGCCTTCCTCTCGTTTTAGTTTACCAAGGCTGGCTTCAGGTAGTGTTGAAATGCCTTTCTGTCCAACCAGAGCCTCATCACCAACTGTGCAGCATGTTTGAGAACCAAGCTTTCGTGACACAAATCTACCAACATTATACACAATGCAGTTGATAACTGCAGCACTCGAATAGTGATTCTCAAACACATCATCGCATTCCCAGGTTTCCTGACTGATGAGGCCATCCAGCTTCTGCTCGAGTCCCTGAATTTTATCGGTGCGCTGAACACTTGCAGATTTCAACACCTCTCTAAAGTCACTGGGGGTGGGAAAAGCAGACAGCTCTTTCTAGGACGCCACAGAGTTTCCAAAATGTGGGGGCCTCAATAAAGAATAAAAAGAAAGCATGCGGTAAAGCTGCAGGAATGTTGAGAATGTGGGATGCTCATTTTGGCCCCCCACTCGTATTAAAGTAAAAAAAAACCACTCCAAGCGATCCTGGTTCATTTTGGCTGACAGCACATACTACAGAAAACTAAAAGTAATGTTTAACAGTTTCAGAAGAGAACAGCAGTTTACGATATGTAGCAAATCACTGGACGTGGTAAGGGAATACATCTACTTAGGGCAGATAGTGACAACGGATCCAGATCATGGCACTGAAATAATCGCAAGAATAAGAATGGGCTCGGGTGCATTTGGCAGGCACTCTCAGAACATGAACAGCAAGTTGCCATTATCCTTCAAGAGAAAAGTGTATAACACTTGTCTTACAAGTACTCACCTACGGGGCAGAAACCTGGAGGCTTACGAAAAGGGTTCTACTTAAATTGAGCATGATGCAACGAGCTACGGAAAGAATAATGAGTGTAACGTTAAGGGATAAGAAAAGAGCAGATTGGGTGAGGGAACAAATGCAAGTTAATGACATCTTAGTTGCAATCAAGAAAAAGAAATGGGCATGGGGAGGACATGTAACGAGAAGGGAAGATAACCGATGGTCATTAAGGGTTACGGACTGGATTCCAAGAGAAGGGAAGCGTAGCAGGGTGCGGCAGAAAGTTAGGTGGGCACATGAGATTAAGAAGTTTGCAGGGACGACATGGCCACAATTAGCCCATGACCCGGGTAGTTGGAGAACTATTGGAGAGGCCTTTGGCCCTGCAGGGGGCGTAAACAGGCTGATGATGACGACGTGCTTGAAACCGCACTCCTTCAGCAGAAATGCCGACAGTTCCTGAACAGATATAAGGGTAACATGCAAGCCTTCGGCTGTAGATGCTGCTAAAAAAACAACTTTGCGAATATCACCCCTCACAACTTCCTGCTCCCAGCTATCTAGCCACCAAGACGCAGACTCGCGAACCTGGAAATCTTTACATCCAAGCGTAAGGCCTTCTGCGGGAAAGCTACGATTGAGAGCGTCAAAAAGGTTATTCATCAAGAGGGTAGAGTCCACAGTTGGCTCAACATTGTCAAGCCGAGGTGCAGCTCTTCGTGCATAGAAAAATATTTCCTCGGCAACCGAGTTGCGCAAAACTTGCGTGGCCAGCTTCATCCGCATATTGAAGATATGTGAAGGATTTACATGTCAATACGTGATCTTTGGGCACACCCCAAGTTCAGCTGCATTTTCGGTATCTGCTACAAAAGGTGCATCATAGCACAACCATTTCACTAGCAGCCCATTTCCTTTCAAAATCTTGTCATAGAGACGATTCCGAATGCACTTGAATAAATGAGGTGTGTCTGCCAGGACATAAACTTTTCTTGAGGCATCTAGCGGATGTTCAAAACCATTAACAACATGTTCTAGAGCGCCGCTTACTCCGAGCTGATTCCACATGGCGCTGTTGGTAGATGCACCATCGCGGACTACACCATCAATAAAAATTCCTACACCTGCTCTAAGTGCACAATGCACTGCAGCAACAGCTGTGCTAGGACAGTCCCCTTTGTGGTTCCTTTTGAAGCAAACGCTGCTACAGGTTGTAAATAACTGTCAGCAAAAGGTGCGAAGGCGAACACTAGACAGTGGTCTGCCAGCTCAAAATTTTGCCCACTTTGGGCTCCATAGTCGACAAGAACGGCATACGTCATAGTCTTCAAGTTTACAATCGTAAATTTCCCGACCTGCATTTCATCTCAAATCAGCATCGCTCTGCGCTGAAAGTATGTCTTCCTTCCTACTAGTTTAATTAGGAGAGCTTTAAAAATGTTCTCATCAAAACCACATTTCGGCCCAACTATGTTTATGTACTTTCTTAAGGTGGATGTGCACGGCATGGGCAATATGTTATTACTTTGCAAAAATGAGCAAGTAGCGGGGCTCCTGATGTTTAGCAAGAGGCATAGGAGTAGCCAGTCATCTGTAGAGCGCCTATTATTCTTTGTTGTGCACTTAGCTGCGGATATACATTTCTGCATAAGTAGGAGCTACATTGGTGGAATGTTAAGAGCTTGCCGTTTCTTTTTGACTTCCTACTCCCGCAATTTCATTATTTCATCTTTGCTCTCTTCAAGTTTAGTTATCAATCGGCTGCATTTCAGTAGCCGTGCCCGTGAATTTTGCAAGACAGCCCTTGCGCGACGCAAGGCATCAACCTTCCGCCTTTTTGGCAGGCGACACAGACAGCCTGATGCACCTCAGTGGTTGCCGTTGTTTCGCTCGAGCAGCTTGCCGGTCGGCACGGACTCTGACAGTATCAGATAGGATACTGCATGCACAACACCTTTCTACCGCAGGTAACAGCAGTGGGCATCTTTTATGCCTTCATTTATTCTGGCAGTCAACGAAAGCTCATTCAGGAGCCACAGAAAGAAAGTCCTTCATATTAGGTCCCCCGCTGCAAATGTGCAAGTTGTCAACAGTCTTTAAAATATCCTCAACTTGGGAAGTTGAAAGAGCAAAATTATGTATGCCTAGTGCACGTACTGCCTTCAACCGGTTTGCCGAATATGTACACTTGCATAGCCATGTACGTTTCATATGCACAGACCTTTGGTTAAAAAGCACACATGCACCATCACTTGTGCGCAGCCGAGAGGCGTCGTGGATTTTCATGACAGCACTCTATGAAATTGCTGTTTTCTCGATTTCTGCTGCATATTTTGTTACAATATTTCACCACGAGGTAAACAAAGGTCCGTGGATCGCGAAAAAAGATAAATCAGAACATCGAAAATGTTGACAGTTTGACCACATCAATTACCGCGTCCCCCCTCAAAACGAAAATGATTTGAACGTACACCTGTCCGATGAAACACCACAGCAGCTGCGTGGCTTGCACTGCGTCAGGCTGTGAGCCATTGAAAACGCCATTACTTTGAACACACGCTGCCGAGCTTTATTGAAAACACTCCGCACAAGTTTTGGAGACACTTGTCCAGGAAAAACAAGCCTGTCGACTAAATTATGCACAATGACATTCTTGTCACCGATAAAGTCAAGCATTGCTGAACATTTTAATACATATTTGTACACTGTTTTTTCCAATTCCAACTCCCAAGTATGGCAAACAGCTGCATCATGTTCTCTCGAACCAAGCATTGTATTTTCTGTAGGCGTGTCATCCATGTCATTGAATCTGAAAAGGAAAGTGTCTCCTTGTCCTGATGGGATTCCAAATTAATTCTTGCAGCGTTATAGTGAGATGTTATCCATCATAATTTTCCGTGCAAGCATATCAACTAGCAGTGTTCCTTCGGATCGAAGAGTTGCGCAGATTGTGCCAATACTTAAGAGAGGTACCGCATCATCTGTTACAAATTTTCGTCCAATATCGCATCTTCCTGTAAACTCCTTGAGCACATTGTAGGCACTTATACAATTACCTTTCTAAATGACAGACACATTTTATCGCCATTTCAACCCTGATTTAGAAAGGGACGTTTCAACAGTCACCCAACTAACATCTATAGTAGCTTTGCTGAAGCACTAAACAGGTCCGGGCAGAGTCCCGTTATTTTTCTAGATTTTAAGTGCACGTTTGACCCTGTTCCACATGCAAAACTAATATACAAGCTTGAATCTAGTGGGCTGCCTTCTTTCAAAATTAACTGGGTGTCTGCTTACCTTTCTAACCGCGCAGTGTTCGTCAGTACTGATTTTCATTTTCAAGCTACCTCCCAGTCACTTCTGGCGTGCCGCAGGGAAATGTGCTCGGACCATTACTCTTTTTGATATACACAAATAACATTGTTGGTATGATTAGTCAACTAGTGCATATTAGGCTTTTTGCCAATGATGGTGTATGGTTTAATGATACAGTATTATGTCTTCTGAAGATTGTCATTCTTAATCAGAACATTAATTCCTGGTGCAATCAATGGGACATGAAGCTTAAAAATGACGAAACAGTCTTCACGAAAGTTACGAATAAAAAAAAATAGCGTATCATTTTCACATAACCTTCCACCTCACCCGCTCGAGGAAGTTAATGAATACCTAGGTGTTACCATAACCAATAATCTTAGTTGGAATAAACATATATCAAACATATGCCCGTCTGCATTTAAGAACCTCTGCCTGCTCAGGAACAAATTAAAAGCTGCCTCTGCTAGCGCAAAGCTCTCAGCCTACGCCTCCATCATCAGACCCAAACTCCAGTACGCAGGCACCGTCTGGGACCTTTACACAAAACATTGACACGTTGGAAAAGATCCAGCGAAATTCTGTTCAATTTATCTTTAACAAACACCGCTCCACTGACTCTCCCACCACTATCATGGCGCAACACAACATACAGACACTGGAAATATGAAGAAAAGTTCGAAGATTGCAGTAACTTTTTTAAAATCAAAAATAACACTCCAAGAGTCCTGATCGATTTATTAAGTCCACCTCAACAAGCCTCCTAACACAACAATCCTCCACAGCCTCCAAGCCTCCACAACGATCCCTAACACCGTACAACGCTAGACTCAATGTATTTAAATATTCTTTGTTTCCGCGCACAATAACTCGCTGCAATTTACTCCCGACTGATCTACTAACCAGTATTGATGGCTTTGACAAAATTGCTTATTGACAGTTGCACATTTATCGTTCCCTGTTCCTGCTATGTGTCATTCTTTACATATTCCATTTACTGCAATGTAATTTGCTGTGCTTTTGTAGTTATCATTGTTGTCTTTTTGTGCTGCCCCTCCTGCTAGGACCCATTGAGGGTCTGCAGTATGCTGTGAATAATAAACCCATTAGTAATGCGCTCAATAGTCTCACGAAACGTGATCGTTACATCAGTAGTTCCTTACATATGAACTCGCTGTAAAAAACACTAAAAAATTATACACACTTAAAGGGACACTAACGGTTACCAGAAAGTCAAGTTAAAGTGGTAGAGCAATGTTCCAGAACGTCTAAGACGTCAATATAATCGCGAACAGAGCTTTAGTAACCGAGAATTTGAGGTAAATGCATGACACGATTTGAGACCCCCCAGCGACATTCCGGTACTAAACCGATGACGTAAGGTCTCCCCGTAATTTATGTTACTAATACTCAACTACTCGTATTAAAAATATCATTTCATTCGATTATAAGACGGAAAAAAATGCTACTTGTCTACGTCTATTCGATTCTAAGAAAAAATAACATTTTGACGTTGCCCTTCAGTAATATGGGCGTTCGAAAGGTTTCGTTTTCGCTCGACTCTGCGCGCTCGACCCTGCGCCGCGCACGCTTTGGAGTTTCAGTACTTTCGTTATCGCGTCGTGCTGTGAGGGTTCTGCTGGCTCGCGAAACATTCATTTGGAACAAGCAGCGAGAATGCCACGTCCATGTGATGTCGTGGGAAGCCCTCGTTGCTTTCCCGCTCCGGAGAGCCGGTGTCGAGGCCGCCGTCGTAGTACGCAACGACGCCGGCAGTGCGAGCCCTCAGCAGCAGGTTGCGCTCGTCGGTGCTCAAATCGCTGAAGTTGAGCCCACCATCGCGAGCCAATCTGTCGGTGTCAGGGTCCATTGCGACGAGCGTCGAAGTTAGCGTCATAGAATGAAGTACCAGCTTATGGGCGTATTGCGGTATAGTAGCGGCGCCTGGTGGCGATGCGGGAAACGACATCTGGGTCATGCCAGCTTGGCTGTGGCGAAGCACGTTTCTAGGCCGAGTTTTGCGTCGATTCGCACTTTTTTATGCCCTGTTGCGAGTGCGAAAAGGCTCACAGACCAATCCGACCACGCTGCGAGCTCGCCGCAGCCTATAGTTTAACGAAAACGGACTCTCCGTGTGCCGTGGGACGTAATGCGTTCCTCCTTCCGCTAGCAACCATACTCCCGCTTTCGCACTGCTGTCGGCTTTGTCTTGGCTCTGTTTCTGGCCGCGCGTTTGCGTTTTGCGCAGAAAAGCCGTAGCGCCGTCTGCGGACGCCGTTCTACTCACCGATGGCGCAACGTCAATATGAGACCATGATGTCAGTTCTCCTCGATCGGAGGGCGGGCGATTTGAACTGCGCTAGAGGTACGCGGACGCTTCAGAACGCATTTTCTCTTAAAATAAGTCTCTCCTTGGCACGAAACAAGCGTTTCGAGGTTTCTGTGATGGTATTTCAACAGTCCACGTTGACTTAATAGTAACCTTTAGTGTCCCTTTAAGCTGGCTTGAGCAGTTACAATTTGGCAGCTCTTCATTCCGAAAACCATAATTTCAGTCCGATTTTTGTTCCCGGTGCATACACGCACCTATATGCAATTGTGGGTCAGGAACATCCGTCTAAACAAGGAAATGCAGCGTCGTATAGCTCTTTAAAAACAGTGCCCGGTTCCACTCACCTGTCATCTAAAAACTGGGAGCGCAGCCGCTATTATTTATTCGATAGCTTGCGATATTTTTTGCTACCAGCAGAACTGCATTACGGTCAAGAAAGCTAAGCGTTGTAGTTGGCTGAAAGCGCAGACTTCAGTAACTGCTGCGGCAAGGCACCATTCCGCGAAGGTCAAAGACATCGTGGTCTCGTCATTACAACTCTGCATCAGCTGCACGAGAGCCGTAAAATGACGTCATGTAAGCTGCTTCGGAAAAAAAAAAGAGGAAAATTCGATGTTCACAAAATCGAATGTCACTGTCACCGAACCATGATCTCCCGATAACAGCGTAGTGACCACCGATCCTTCGCAACAATGCGTGGCGGCAGCACGTGCGGCAGCATTCTCGCCGAATCGGGTTACGTTGACAGGAACGCTTGAGTGGCCGGTGTACATACGGAGGAAGCACCGTGGTTGAGAGAGGCGCAATGCAGGTTGTGCCATTCGACATCACACCGGCCCACGCCCCACCCTATGCCGTTTATGCTGTACCCATTCTCCCTGGTGGCGTGCCTTCAAAACGGAAGGCCATGCATGGCCTTCTTCGTGGCTCCTGAAGTCTGCCCGTGGGGGTCGCGCTTACGTGCTTTGTTACTTAACGCGTGCGTCTTCTTTTTACCATCACCGGGTTCGAAGCATTAGCTGCAACAGTACAGACATTTAAAAACATTTAGTTATATCTGAAAGCAGTTTCAACAGGCCGGGTCAGAAAATCCTAAATGCTCTGAAATGTGGTCGTTATAACCGATGGATCGTTATAAGCGGGCTCGACTGTATGTGTGCAACGTAGGCTGTTTGCTCGAGGCAAAGTTTGAAAAATGCATGATACAGTCACTAAAAGTGCAACTGAAGCTAGAGTGACTAGAGGATAAAGTGACTCTGGCCCAACTTATTCACTGTCAACATTGATGTTGGAAGATGCAAACAACTGTCGCTGCAGCAATGTGAGAGTGCCACTTGAGGGTAAAGATTTTAATATTTGATACGCAACGTGGGGTTGTGTCAGCACAATGTAAAGGAATATGCCAACATTCGTAAAAATGCGTAAACTTTACTAAAAATTTGGAAAGTTTGGAAGGTATGCCGCTACAATAATAAAGAAAAGTTCATCATTTGTACAGACGTCGCGTTCGTGAACCTCGTCGACGATGACGTGCGACACTCCTTGAAGTTTGACGTTCTGCTGTAGGTGCCGCAGGAGGCGCCGTAGAGAAAAGTACGCCTCCACGGCTCGTCAGCAGCTGCTTCTTTAGGCGGACTTGGTAGTCGACGATGTTGCTCAGCTGCAGGAATGAAAATTACCAGGCCGTCATCTGTAGCATCTCGTGCAATACACTGCCTATGGCATTTCAATGTTAAAGGGATACTAAGGAGAAAATTAGGTTCAGCAGTAGTTGCAGCTATGCTTCCGCAATACCAAAAATTATGCGAAATACCTTGCTAACCTTCACAGCTTGGTATGTGATGCACAAAAAATGAATAGATCAATCTACCTTCTGCTGCAGAGTTAAAGAAAATATGAGTCTTCAAAGAATGCTTTATCGGTCAATAATGTTTTATCGTTTCAAGATAGTGAACTGCACGCAAGTACACAACAGCCAGTATCAAATTGCAACATTAGTCACGGCCATGAAACTACTACCGGCGCTTGAGTGCGCGGCCGGCCGTGAAGCTGAGCCGCAGTGAAAAGTATAATTTGTGCACGACCAGCACTTAGCTTGCAATCTGTACACACGATGGAGAGCTGCCAATAATTTGCTGCCAGCCACTTCACCAGCCACTGGCGAATTGTCATCGCAACCATACTGCCTAGGCCACTGGTCCTAACAAGTGCTTCTTGCATGGCAGCCTGCAGCCATAGTGGCAATTCGCTACGTGGCTGCAGCTTTGTTCACAGCTGAAATGGTTGCACCACAACACATGTGCATCGCGCGAACTTAAGTGTTGATTTGATGTGTGGTCGCTTCCACAGTGTCGCCTAGATGCCATGGTGCTTTAAGAGGAAGCTTTAGCTCGGGCCCAACTCCGACGCGGCCTATTCAAATACATGTAAAACCCAATAACAATTTTTTGAGGTAAGCCCTGGACCGATTTTAATAAAATTTGTTCCATTTGAAAGAGGAAGTTAAACTCTAGTGACTGTTGGCACTGCGATTTCTATTTAGGGCCTAAATTTGCTTAATATAATTTTCAAAAATTCAAAATTCGAAAGTTCAAAAAAAAATAGAAGTACGAAGTTCACAAGTTAATAGCTCTGCATCACGAACAGATATCACGATTCTGTAAAAAGCATCCATTAGATCATTCAAGGCGGACAACATCAATATGTCAATTTATATATGACGTGAATTTGTTACGTTCTGTACAAGGGTTCTGCAAAAGCTGTATTTACACATCACTAAACATTTTGAGATTCATGCGTAACATATCAATTGTGTCCGCTTTAGATGTACTATTATACGAGATTCACAGAATGTTGTACGGATGTTACGGATGTTGAGAACTTAACCCTTTGAAGGTTTTCGCCGTACATGTACGTCGGCGGTTTTCTGTCCCGCAAGGTCTTCGCCGTACGGGTACGGTTTCGACCCTCCGTTTGAAATTTCGCGCCATAATGACGATGCACGCTCACTGGGAGGTGCTGCCACCTCTTAGGGCTTACAAGAAGCGTTTGAAATTCGTGCTACCTTCTTGGGGAGATAAACATAACTGACTTCTAGCTTCAGCGCGTCATCGCGCAGACTGCGGCAACACCCCTTTTGCGGTTTCGGTTTCGCCGCGTGATCGCAACGGAGGCGCGCGAAACGTAATTTTTCTCTTTGTCGGCACTCTCTTGCAGATGCTGTGGAAGTTGATTTCTATCTTCATTGGCGCTGCTCTTAGCTTGTTTATAACGCCGCTCGCGAGGTATTCTCGCTTTCAGCGGCAACGCGGTTTCGGTTCCGCTGCAACGGAGGTCGCGAAACGTGATTTTTATCTTTGTCGGCACGCTATCGCAGGGGCGGCGGAAGTTGATTTCTATGTTGATTGGCACTGCTCTTAGCTCGTTTATCACCGCCGCTCATGAGGTATTCTCGCTCTCTGCGGCTGTTCGGGGACTCGTGTTTCAAGGATACCACACTCTGAAATACTATTGAACATTTTGCAGTTCTGAGTGATGCCGACACCAAAATACTGTTCCTAATTTTTTTTTACTATTTATTCCCGACTTTATACATCTTGGACATTCAAGATCCGCAATAAAATAATTTGACCCCCTGGGAAAGTTTTCTTCAAAACAATTCGACCCTCAAAGGGTTAATAGTTCCATTTCCTAAAAATTTGCGATTTTTGCCAATCTTTAGCAAAATGTTAACATCCTAAATAAAAAATTCAAAACCAGCAGTCTTTTAAGTGCAACAAACCTCGTCAAGTCTGGTGCAGTGGTTGCCAAGGAAAACGAGTTCTCATTTTACATGTGCTTAGCTAGGAGAACTCGAGCTAACGCTTCCCCTTAATGTGGCTCTGCGCCTGCGTACACTGCGTCAGTAGTTCGCAAGGCAAATTTGCACGCCGTCTATTTTCAGAAACAGTAGAAACGCATTGTACCACGCCTTAAATGTAACTTGATCCAGTTTGTCCGTAACTGCTGTCATTTCTAGCAGTAGTGTTTCACTGACTGACGTCACCTTTTCCCTCTACCGCCCTTTCGCCACCTGCGTAGGCTGTGAGCGAAGAGCCGTAAGGTTGTTAGTCACTCGTTTCATCACTGCGTTGGTTTTATCTGAGTCTCTGCTTCCTCTCCCTACCTCCTCTCTACCATTCTCTCTACCTCCCCTCTGGACTGCTGCCCGTTTGTACAACAGTCCACACTACAGCGTCTGCAATGTTATTGTAGGGGGTCGTGGATAATCACAGCAGTCAAGGGCAACTGTAGCAACGCCTAGGGGGCTCCAGAGGGCATTATGGCAATGCGGTGGAAAGGTCCAAATTAGTTTCTCCCGTCGCCTTTCCTCTATGCCACGCTCCTGCCTAGAAGCACCTCCCGCCATGGCGTGTAAGACAGTGACAGCAGCAGCAGCAGCAGCAACGAAAAAGATGCAGGAAGAGGCAAATGCTTCAATACATTAACTAACCTCTCAAATCACCACCACAGAATCACGGTGGATGGTACTCATAACGCCCTCCCTGCCGGGTGAAATGTGGGTCAAGTGCTTTTTCAGCATTTTAGTTTTCCTAAACATGACCATGCTCTTTTGAATTCCGATTGAAGTGCAGCAGAACTTTGTCATAATAACAATGAAATCCCATGCAACATGGAAATACCTTCGTTACACAGTCAAAACTTCATATAATGAATTTCAATATAATGAGATTCTCAATATAATGAACACCTTTTCATAACTCTTTCTACACAAAAACCATGCATTTTGAATCTGTACATATCAAGGTGCGTTAATGCAGTTCATCTTTGTTACAAAGAACTTCAATTTAGTAGGCTCATTGATTCGGCTTCGGTTAATACTGACCGACGGCCCCGGTCAGTTCCCATGCGTTATTATGATCACAAACATTCGGTATTTCAATCGTAAAATTAAAAAAATTATGGGGTTTCACATTCCAAAACCTATTTCTGATTGCGAGGCACGCCGTAGTGGGGGACTCCGGAGATTTGGACCACCTGGGTTTCTTTAACGTGCACCTAAATCTAAGTACACGGGTGTTTTCGCATTTCGCCCCCCATCAAAACAATCCTCAAATTCACATTCGCCAGATATATCGAACTTGACCAGCCAGCAAGCATGCCTCTGCATAAGGGGCATGCTTAAGGCATAAGGACCCCTTTAGTGGCAGTGTCCGCCTCCGTGGAGTTTAGGGGACAGTGCATGTATGAACACACATCATATACGATTGAAACGCCTATTTTTAGCCCATCCCAGGAAAAGTTTCAATGTCTGATTACGGTAAGTGCCTAATTTTAATGTGCACTTTTTGCTTTCTAAGTAAACTAGGCTGAAAACTACTTTCGAGACGTTGACTTGCACTACAGCACAACAAGGTTCTAATGTGGGAAGCTGAAGTTGCCAACTGTGCAGTCAAGCTGATCTTAGGAAACCGGTCGCCCTTTATTATACTAAACAGGGTGCACATTATTTTCTACTTTGTTTAATATCCATGTTACTTTTACACTTTCGATACATAGAATGTGGGAGCACATTTGATTCAGGGGCGTTTTAGACTCGGGCAAATACTGCGAAATGAAGCAAAGCAGCATTTTGGCATTTTTTTTGTGCATCTTGTTTAATTTGACTAGCTGGATAATTCGATCATTTTCGTCGGTTCCGTCTGGGTCTAATTAAATGAAGCTGGCTGTATAACAAAATTCTCAATATAAAGATGTATACTTAACTTCTTCTCCATGGAACAACATGTGTTAAGAATCTCCGTATAACAATGTGTGCTTCTACTGCGATTTCAATATGTAAAAAAATTTTACTGCCACAGCTAAGGAATACTGAGACAATATAAATGCAAACTTCCGTGATCTGAAGTTTCAGGGAATGGTGGAAGCGAGACGCAAACGATGCATTCACTTTCCTCTGTTAGCGCTTTTCGTGATAGCATTGTCCCGCTGTGGGTAGCACTATCAGCCGCGAGATCAGAGTGGACGAAAAGCATGGCTGTCGTAACTTTGTACTGCTGATGCGATGATATCGTCAACATGGCATGAAAACATATCTTTCGACGCCGACTCTCCAATTCGGCAAAATGAATTTTTAAAATTCAAATTAGCTTTTTCCGACTGCCCGATAATTCCGACAATTTTGCCGCGCCTTTCACGCGAGAATCCATTGGCAACTGTACTTATTTGCAAGAAAGATGAAATTTCAATAAAACTAAGAAAATTGCCGATTTTAACATTTTCATTTCGTCATATGTACGTCAATTGTATAAGCTATAGGCACGTATTTGTCGCATGCTCATAGTGATAAGAGACATTGTAGACTTACATTGCCATGTCCCTACAGTAAAAGCTCATTAATTCGGAAATTCGGACGGCTCTATTCGTCACGGCCAAAGTGCATGTTAGTCTATGGGACCAAACCTTCGTGAATTTGTCAGAATTTGGACCCGCACCGCCTAATTCGGAAAAATGCTGATGGCTGCCAGTACACGAAAGTGAGGTGAAGCCGCGCTTGCACCACTGGATTGAAACCGAAACCTGAGAGGCATCAGAAGGGTGTAGGCTTGGGCCGGTTGGTAATACATAGTTACGCCGGAAGGACGATCGACAAAGACTGGACAGGACAAGCGCTTGTCCTGTCTAGTCCTTGTAGATCGTCCTTCACACGCTATGCTTCCGGTGTAACGGAGAGGTATCGCCATCGTCATCAATTAGTAGGGGGGATCGCAGCGTCACCGATCGTCAGTGTCTTCTTTCTTCGCTCCACTCGGCCTTCGATGCCATTTTCCCTTGTGTTCTCAAGTTGGCATGTCTTCTTGTGGAGTTTTCTTATTTCATTACGACCATGTTGTGCATGCCACCCCATCGTGCGCTAAAGTGATGGCAACACCGGCAAAGCGGCAGAAGTACGAAGCGAAGAACCTTGGCGGCTAAGGTGGAAATCTTGCCGGCTTTCAAGAATGGCAAATTGCGACACCACGTTATGAGCAAATACAACGTGAAGCAGAGCACATTGGGAACGTACATGAAAAATAAAGAGATTCTTGAAGCCTTCTTCATCCCCAGCTTGAAGAAGCTTTGCTCCAGTGAGTTACTGACTGCCGCAACGTGCATCTGCCATTGAGCGGACCTCTCATCGTGGCACAAGGTGAGAAGTACGCTGCGATGAGGAACGTTCAATCGTTCAGAGCTTCAGAAGGGTGGTTCGCGAGCTTTCGGGAGAGACACAAACTCGTCTTCAGAAGTGGGTGTGGCAAAAAGGCCAGGATTGGCAAAAGCGTCACCACCCAGTGCAAGAATGTCAAGCTGCTTGAGCACATCGTCGCATATGAACCAAGTGACGTGTTCAATGCCGACGAAACTGCTCTATTTTTCAGAGCTCTGCCCGACAAGACGGTGACTTTCTAAGGTCACTTGTGCATTGGTGGCAAGAAGGGCAAGCAAAGGATAACTGTGCTTTTCGCCGCCAATATGACTGGCACGGAACGCTTGCCACTTGTTGTCATCGGGAAGGCGCATAAGTCACGTTGTTTAAAAAAAACATCAAAAGCCTTCCTGTCGAGTACAGAGCGAACAGGAAGGCTTGGGTGACCTCGGACATTTTTCGAGGCTGGCTGGAGCTGTTACACCGAACCCTTCACGTCTAAGGACCGCAATATACGTGTGCTTGTTGACAACTGCAATGCACATAACTGTACAGTCGAACTGAAGAGCGTCGAGGTAGTTTTTTTGCCGCCGAGCACTACATGTGCCCTTCAGCCGATGGACCAGGGTATCATTCAGTACGTGAAGACGAAGTTCCGGAAGCACCTGCTACAGCGAATGATCTTATGCTCAGAAGTTGGAAAGCTGTACGAAGTGGACTTACTCGGCGCAGTGCATATTGTTGCCCACGCGTGGAAAAATACTCCTCCGCAAGTCATCGCCAACTGTTTTCGGCACAGCGGTTTTGCTAGGCCCGACCGTGCGGCGGTAGCCTACAAGGTGTCAGCCGAGTCCACCGATGATGACTGCGCGCCCTTCGACTCTGTCCTTCCCACAGATGTGACCCTTCAGGACTACATCGCGAATGACGATTGTGTCGCCACGACTGGTCTCCTGACCGATAAAGCGATTATTAATGATGTCATGGCGACCGGGAAGACCATGATTAAAACGAAGGGTCACGAGAGGAGGTGCAGCCCAGCCTCATCGCACCTCACAAGTCACGGAGGCGCTTTTTATATTGGAGGACATTTGCATGAGCCCTTCCGACAGTTTGTGGGCTGTTAGCCACATGGAAGAATTAAGAAAAATTGTGATGTCAGTTGGAATCTGCATGAAAAAGCAGACTATTGCAAAATACTTCAGTAAACAAAGGTATGCATCTCCAACTTGATATTAAAGTTTGTTTTCCTGTTCATTCGTTAATTCGGCATTAGGATAATTCGGACATTTTCCCCGGTCTCGTGATATCCAATTTAACGCGCTTTTACTGTAATTCGTATACGTATACATTGCGTATACATATACGTATACGCAATGCCTCATGACGTCGAGCGTACCGGAATCTTGGAAAAACGCTAACATAATCCTAATCCATAAGAAAGGGGACGCCAAAGACTTGAAAAATTATAGACCGATCAGCCTACTGTTTGTTGCCTACAAACTATTTACTAAGGTAGTCGCAAATAGAATCAGGAACACCTTAGACTTCTGTCAACCAAAGGACCAGGCAGGATTCCGTAAAGGTTACTCAACAATAGATCATATTCACACTATCAATCAGGTGATAGAGAAATGTGCGGAATATAACCAACCCCTATATATAGCTTTCATTGATTACGAGAAAGCGTTTGATTCTGACGAAACGTTAGCAGTCATGGAGGCATTACGGAACCAGGGTGTAGATGAGCCATATGTAAAAATACTGAAAGATATCTATAGCGGCTCCACAGCCACCATAGTCCTCCATAAGGAAAGCAACAAAATCCCAATAAAGAAAGGCGTCAGGCAGGGAGATACGATCTCTCCAATGCTATTCACAGCATGTTTACAGGAGGTATTCAGAGACCTGGATTGGGAAGAATTGGGGATAAAAGTTCATGGAGAATACCTTAGTAAGTTGCGATTCGCTGATGATATTGCCTTGCTTAGTAACTCAGGGGACCAATTGCAATGCATGCTCAATGACCTGGAGAGGCAAAGCAGAAGAGTGGGTCTAAAAATTAATCTGCAGAAAACTAAAGTAATGTTTAACAGTCTCGGAAGAGAACGGCAATTTACAATAGGTAGCGAGGCACTGGAAGTGGTAAGGGATATATAAATACATCAACTTAGGGCAGGTAGTGACGGCGGATCCGGATCATGAGACGGAAATAATCAGAAGAATAAGAATGGGCTGGGGGGCGTTTGGCAGGCATTCTCAGATCATGAACAGCAGGTTGCCATTATCCCTCAAGAGAAAAGTCTATAATAGCTGTGTCTTACCAGTACTCACCTACGGGGCAGAAACCTGGAGGCTTACGAAAAGGGTTCTACTCAAATTGAGGACGACGCAACGAGCTATGGAAAGAAGAATGATAGGTGTAACGTTAAGGGATAAGAAAAGAGCAGATTGGGTGAGGGAACAAACGCGAGTTAATGACATCTTAGTTGAAATCAAGAAAAAGAAATGGGCATGGGCAGGACATATAATGAGGAGGGAAGATAACCGATGGTCATTAAGGGTTACGGACTGGATTCCAAGGGAAGGGAAGCGTAGCAGGGGGCGGCAGAAAGTTAGGTGGGCGGATGAGATTAAGAAGTTTGCAGGGACAGCATGGCCACAATTAGTACATGACCGGGGTTGTTGGAGAAATATGGGAGAGGCCTTTGCCCTGCAGTGGGCGTAACCAGGCTGATGATGATGATGATGACACTGTAATTCATTACATCTTTACTTGTACCGAGAGAAATATGCGATCATAGGAGCTCTATTATAGGCTTCTCGTACATAAACAGTATGGCATCCATGTTCATTGCATGGAAGCTAGAGTGTACTGACATGACCATCATCAGCAGCCTATTTTATGTCCCCATATTCTATTGTAAAAACTCCACAATACACTTCTCACACGTGAAGGGCTGCATTTTGGATTCACTTTGTTATATAGAATAATTTGTTACAGGCACTTACCCATGGGGGGGGCTCGAGGGGGGGGCCTAGACCCCCCCCCTCATCGAAGTTAAGACGCATACACCCCCCCCCCCCTGCCCCCACTTCTCACATACATTCTTAAAGCGCCGCCAAATCAATGATGAGACTTGACAACTATTCGGCGGTAAAATGTGAAGGCCAGTTTCCTCATCAATTCGGTGCCCAGGTGAATAACTCGAGATGCATTCATTTGTCGCCGTCTCTTCAACAGTCACGCGCATCGCTGTTCCTTCTTAGTTCAACCTTCTTCGTTTAGACTGATCCAGGGACCAGGAAAGGTATTTATAGTTCGTGGTCAGCTGGTCTCTATGCACGTGGAACGAGTTGCAACCAGAGGAGATGCCAATTACGTTTAACTTTTTTTTTCGTTATTTCCTCGAGTTACGGCTCGCCGCGATGCTGAGAGATTCTCAGAACCATATACCCGTGATATGGTTTATATAAGGTGGAAAATAAAATAATGCAAGACAGCGTCCCTCATCAAACTCTGCAATCACCATTAAACCCTGAAGCAATAAGACTGTCACCCATTACCTCATCTGGTTTTCCCTAATTGTACAGCATTTTCGTGCAACATGGGCAACTCGAAACAATAGTAGCAAGGTGCTGACAAATTAAGCGATATACTAAGGGAGAGAGTCAAGGCAACAGCCAAACAGGAAAGAAAAGCGAAAATTACCAAATTTAACCGTTGCTTGTGAAAACGTTTCTGAAGCAATATTTTATTTAAAGAGGAAGCAGTCATAACGCCGTCGGAAGTGGAGAACAATTCCGTGTGTTGGTGATGCTTCTACAGTTACCATTCAAGCCGCCTACGGTAGCCGCTTCTCTGCTGTGCTTATGTAGGTGTTTGTAGGTTTTGCTTATGTAGTTTATTGGTGCAAGGACCAGAAGTGGCCAAAGAGTGCCAAGGCTATGATAATAGACTGCCATTGATAAATGAATAATGATCATTGAGATGTGCATGCAACTTGGCTGAACAGAAAGCTGAATAATATTAGTTGGAAAGTGCATAAATTAACTATACAATTACACATACATATGCTATGGAGAAACAATGTACTATGAAGAGCTGATGCACTAAAATATGCCAGTGCAGGTAGCACTGCCACACCAAGGCCCTTAAGCACAAGGGGCCAGAGGCATGTGCCATACAGGTCGCTACTGTTGCAGCATCAGCTTCTCGCGAGAGGGTGTGCTACGAATATCATGGGCTTTTATGACGCACAATAAATTGACATCTCGTAAAAAAGTTAAAACAGATTTATGATCAAAAATTGGTTCTGCTCTAAGAAACATTTCTGGATGAAGGGGAATGTCGAATCGATACGCTAGAAGAAAGTGCTTTTTTGGTTCAGCTTCTGCTTCCCGACACTCCACCAAGACGTTGAGAACTGTCAGCTTCTTACCACACCTACCACAGAGGGTAGGTTCACCACCAGTCAGCAGGCAAGAATGAGTACCATATGCGTGTCCTATTCTCAATCCACAGAAGTTGACATCAGTTTGTTATGCTTTTGACCAAAGTCCAATTTCGTACTTGCGACTTAATTAAATGAACTTTATTAGAGGTTTAACAGCCCCAGATGGATTGCCAGAAGTTTCTCAGCGTTCTGAGTAAGAAAAGCTTCAAGTCTGTCAGAGGGACAGCTATGGTAGTGTTACAGGCTCTCGTTGTTATGGATGTAGCAAGTTTGTCTGCAACCATATTGCCCACTATGCCTCTGTGGCCTGGCAACCAACATGCTACAATATGTTGGTTAGATGCATATATAGAACACACAGATGAGTAGAGGTCATTACCTACTGGATTTTTACTTTTCCCTAAAGTCGCCAAAGCTCTCACTACACTTAGTCCGTAAATACAACAGCTTCTTGTAGCTTTAATGCCTTGATATGCTTTACAGCCGAGAGTTATGCAAAAGCTTCTGCCATAAAAACACTCATTTCTGCATGGAGAATATTGCATTCCGAGAAGGATGGCCCGACTGCCACGTAGGATATACCATCAGGTGACTTCAATGCAGTAGTATAAAATTCTGGATAGGAGTACTTCAACTAGTGTTCCAGAAAGTGCGTATGGATGTGCATCGCTGGAGCATGCTTTGTAACTTCGACAAAGGACGTATCGTGTGCTATCAAGTCGCCACGGCCACAGTGGCAACAGCCTTGGTGGGGCCATCAGTGGATGCACATGTGGTGGGATGCTCATTTCCTGGCTCAGCTTCCTCACATGTAGTGAGAAAGGTTTTTCATTGAAGGTCGGTTTTGAAATAGTGCGGCAGACGTCAGATCATTAACGGTTTCATAACAAGGGTGCTCAGGATTAGATTGCACTTTTAGGAACTATGTGAAGCTTATATATGTTCTTTGCAGGTGGAGTGACCACTCATTCGATTGTACGTATAAACTCTGTATAGGACTTGTTCTAAAGGCGCCTGTGGCCAGGTGAATACCTAAATGGTGAAAGGGATCCAAAATCTTCAATGCATTGGGAGCGGCAGTTTGATACACTGCGGAACCATAGTCCAGACTTGACCCTATCAGGCTCCTGTAGAGGTTGATTAAGCAGCCCCTGTCACTGCCCCATGTCGTGTGTGCAAGAATTGTAAGAATGTTGATTGTTTTCAAACATTTAGCTTTCAGATGCTTTATACATGGAAAGAATATTTAAAGTCAAGTATGGACACCAAGAAACTTGTGCTGCATGTTCAAAGGTACGCGTTCACCATGTAGCGGGATACTGGGCTCTGGGACAAGGCTCCTCATCCTGCTAAAGAAGATGCACGAACTTTTTTTAGGTATTCAGCTTAAAGCCATTCTGATTTGCTCATGTCGAGACTTTGTTCAGCACAAACTGAATGTGTCATTCGCAGAGTGCGATGTTATACGATTTCAATCCAATCTGCACATCAACATATGCTGAATAAAATACCCTTTGTGGAAGAAACGAACACACAGAGTTCATTTTAACAATGAAAAGTGTACAGCTAAGTACGTGACCCTGCGGTACCCCAGTTCCTTGTGTAAATGACCTAGACAGAGCATTACCAATTCTACAGAATGTACAGTGCGAGAGATAGCTTACAGTTATGCTGAGCATGCTACCACGGATGCCCACTCCCAATAGACCTCTGATAATACCGTAGCACCATATGGTGTCACAGACCTTTTCCATATCTAGAAGAACTGATAGGAAGTATTGTTTATGGGCAAATGCATTTCGGATGTTATCCTCAATGCACACAAGATGGTTGGCTGTGGAGCTGCCTTCTCTAAAACCACAATGGTAGGAATCCAGTATGTTCTATGATTCTAAGAAATCCAAAGATGGCGATTTATCATTTTTTCGGCAAGCTAACGCAGGCAGATTGTAAGCACCATCAGTCAGTAGCTTGTTACCAAGGGTGTGTCTTTACCCTGTTTCAAGACTGCGACAATGATACCTTCTTTCCATAGAGCTGGGAGGTGTCTCGCTGCCCAAATGCTATTAAAAAGTGTAAGCAATGTAATTGACGTGTCCGTGTGCATGTTCTTGATCATGTCCTACATGATCCTGTCTGCTCCCGGCACAGAGCCTTTGCAGGCATCGAATGCTGCTCTAAACTCAGCAATGTTGAATGGACGGTGATATAAATTCTTTCCTATGCACTTGTGGTCCAGTCTCTTGCATGCTATTTCTTTGTGTTTAAAGCATGTCTGTGCATAGTGCACGGAGCTAGGTACATACTGAACATGTGTTCCACGAGTGTCTGCCTGATCTTCGAACCTGTTACATTGGTTATCTACACAGTGCAGCGGATGCAGTTCCTGCCCCATTCACCTTCTGAGTGCATTCTACAGTTTTGTTTCTCGTGTAAAAGAATTTATTCCCGACAGAAACCTCTACCAGCTTGCTCTTCTTAGCCTGCCTTTGCATGCATCTTCCCTGTGATTTTGACTGAATTCAACAACGTTTTGTGCAGTTGGGTATCCGCAGAGAATGACCCATGCTTTGCTTCTTCCGAGCTTGTCTGCAATCATTGTTCCACCAGGCAATTCGTTTTCCATAAGAACAACATTTTGTTCGAGGTATGAACTTTTCTGCTGCGTCAATGATTACAGCAGTAAAACATGATATGACATGATCTGTACTAAAATTATTTATAAAATCTCGTGATAAGTAGGCGGATTCTTTAAAACATTTCGAATGAGCCTCGGCTAGTTTCCAGTGAGGGACATGAGGAGGGGAGTCGTGTTGTGTTACTAGGTTTAGAGTTTCTGAGAAGTGGTCACTTCCAAATGGATTTTTAATTACATGCCATTCTAAATCAGGGAAAAGTGAGGCCGAACCATTCAACAGGTCTAATAATGAATATGAATTATGATGAGGATTATAATGCATTGGTTCCTTTTTATAAGACGCACGCACTATAGTTCACAAGGAAGCCTTCTAAAGGTTGTCCTGTGGCATCGCATCACCGGTGATCATGCATAGTTCTGGGAGCTGGTGGATGAGGCTGTAAAATCCCGTTTTACTGAAGTGATAGTCGGGTGCTACGTAAATGGAGCAAATGGTTATCAGCTTGTTGAACAATATTGCTCACACAGATACTGCCTCTAGGGGTGTCTGAAGGACAAACTGTTGGCAAGCAACAGACTTATTTACAGCTATAGCTGCTATGCCTCTGCACAAAGCAGAAGTGTTGACGTGGTCTTTACAGAAAATGGCACATTGCTTGAGAAAGTTCGTTTGTGTAGGCTTTAAGTCCGTTTCTCGTACACCACAGCACCTTCGGATTAAATTTATTTCGAAGTTCTCTGATGTCGTCAAGGTTATGAAGAAGTCCTCAGGCTTTTGATTGTAGTAGCTGTATCCACGTTGCGGACGATGTTTATACTGTGTGTCTAGTAAAAGAAGACTAACTTAAATTACAGAGCCTGTTTGTGGCCCTGTTACGTTAGCTTTTTCTTTTTTGGAGCGTTTGCAAGAGTCTCGCCGCTCCTTAGGCACTGGCGGCACCGCCTGGTTGGTTGTTAGGTCCATGGCCTCTGCCGCGGTGTTGGATACACGCTCTTGCAAGCGTGTGAAGTGAAGGCCTTGTCTATGGAGACAAGGCCTTTGATGCCACCAACCCGGATGTTGATGGCCCCTTCTGCTGGCGCGGCAGAGCAGCGCTAGCTGCAGCCGCCAAGGGGGCAGATGGCATCAAAGGCAGCGCACTGTGCGTGGCCCCGACAGTCACGGGAAGCCGCTGTGGCACTGCTTCCTGGCGCGCCACATTGGCAAAGCTTTTCTTGGGCAGGTATGACACCCGCCTTCGTGCCTCTTTAAATGAAATATTCTCTTTGACTTTGATAGTCACAATTTCCTTTTCGTTCTTCGATGGCGGGCCCAACCACGAATAGGCGGCGTGCTCCCCATCACAGTGGGCATAGTGTAGAGTACTTTCACAAGGTTCTGATGGATGCTCATGAGCACTGCATTTCGCACAAGCTTGGCGGCCTTAGCACTTCTGTGAACTGTGGCCAAATCGCTGGCATCTGAAACATTGCAGGGGACTTGAGACATATGGTCTGACCTGGATCTTCAGGCACCCTTTCTCAGGAAGCATACTTGGACCAAAGGTAAGAATCAGCTGCTTGGTCTTGATCCCTCTGCCATTGCACTTTAGCAGAATTCTCTTAACATAGATTAAGTTTTGCTCGTTCAAGCCTTCTAATAGTTCAGCTTCTGTGAGCTCCATCAGCTTATCATCGGAAACACCACCACAGGTCGTGTTGATCATGCGGTGGGGTCACAGTCACTGGGACCTCTTTGAATGATACTAGGTTATGCAGTTTCTCGGGTTCCTGTCTATAGCGGAGTTCTAAGAGCATATGGCTGCTAGCCATCCTTGATGCTTTATGGCTTCGTCCAAGTGCCTCAGTTAGTGATTACAAAACAACAGAAGGTGAGATTCTTTGCCGTTGTTTCTCCCGCTAAAACAAAAGATGCTCATTTAGGTTGGCTAATCACCAAAACACTTGCCACCGCGAAACGCAATTCCCCCTTCTCGTTCGAGGCTTCAATGCGGCTCATCCCGCTTGGGGCAACACGAAACCCTGCTCGAAACTCACCTTCATCACGGACCCACAATAGCCCTCTAAGATAGACAGCAGCGTCACTGCGGATACCTGTCCCGATCTGACACTCGTCACCGGGGAGCAAGTCACGGAGAGTGGGCAAACGCAGAGGGAACGCCTAGGAAGCGATCATTCAATACTCATAGCGATAATACATACCAACATTACTCGCCGTTAACACATTAGGAACTCACTGACTGAGACGATTTTCGCAAATGCAGGACGCCACGACACATCGACGATCTAAACCAATGAATTCGAGATCTCCAGGCATCGGTCGAGAAACATTCACAAACGCTTACATTATACACAGAATCCAGCTGCAGATCCTCATCTCCTTTATTTATCGGACGCTTGCCACAGCTTAGTCAAAGGCTGGTGAAAGCAAAAACAGGACCGGCAACTAAGGATCCGCATTATGAAACTCACTACTCAAGCAGAGGAGTACGCGACCGAACTCACTTGCCAGAACTGGCAGAAATTTTGCACTGCATCACAGGGAACGCAAAACACGGGAGAAACGCGGGTACTTCTCTGCCACCTTCTGGACCCCCAGCATCCTACAATGGAACCGCGAATCAACAGATGGACCAACCGATCACAATGCAGCAAATCAGAGAAGCCCTACACACCCTTACCAGAAACACGATACCCTGTGAAGACGACATGACGAACCGCGTTCTCAGAAACCAAGTTGGCCCGTCTATCGAGTCACTACTCGAGCTCTTCAACCACCACTGGGAACCAGGTATCCTACCGGCAAAGTGGAAACACACAGACATTATCTCATCCCAAAGCCAGGAAAAACCCCGAATCTAACGAACCTAAGGCCGTTTCCCTCATGTCGTGTCTCGGAAATTGATCCGCGCATGTAGTTCTGAAGAGATATCAACCGTACCTGGAAACTATCCACATGCTCCCGGACCCTATGTTCGGCTTCAAGAAGCACCTCTATACGCAGGATACTCTACTCCAATTGAAAAATGAAGCGGTTGACCACATCACCCCTCGCAGTGCGAGCACGGTCCTGGCCCTGGATCTCAACGGAGTGTCTGATAACGCAGCACACTACGCCATACTTGCAAACCACAGCCCACCAACTGCGGAGAAACACATACAACTACATTACTGCATTCCTCACGGACCGCACAGAAACCATCGGTATCGACAGCATTCGCACCCAAACACTATACACACCTAACAGAAGTACACCACACGATGCAGTGCTGCCGCCCATGTTCTTCAACATAGCAATGATGGGTCTCACAGTCGAACTCATTTTCATCCCAGGCATCCACCATGCTCTCTACGTCGACGACATCACTGTCTGGATTACTCTGGGGTACGTGGTAGGGCAACAGGATGCCCTACAGCAAGCCTTGGACACAGTTGAACACTCAGCAAAGTAGCCATCTAAATTAGCTGCTATGAAACCGGGACTTCTCATTCTCAGGAGAAAAAGCAGAAAAAAACACGAGAATACCAGAAGTCAATATTCTTCTTGGCAGCAAATCAATTCTTGAAGTACCGAATTTACTCTTTTTAGGCCTCTATGTCCATCGAAATGGGGGCGGCACTTACGCTATCAAACGTCTAATCCAAATAGCCCTGCAGGTGATGAGGATGGTTGGCAGAGCAACGTGGCGCCGCCGTCGCCTCAAGGAGGAAGACGTCTTCCAATTCATTTAAAGCCCTAATAATAAGCCCTGTGGCATACACGACTCCGCAACACCCACTTAGACTGAGAGAACTGGAAAAAATTGACGCACTCCGCCGTAAAGATTACAAACAAACACTAGGCCTCCCGCCGGGAACTGCCAATCTTTGGCTTGAATATCTGGGACTCTACAATTCAAGGCTGTTTCACATGCAGCGACTGGAACGACGAAAATCGATGCAGTCGCACGCGTCGCAATGCGATTGGTGCGACGCCCAGGGTTGCTTACTGCCAGGTTTCGTGGCACACGCAGAATAATTCATTTATTGTAAGGAATAAAACGTTTAAATTATATTATTATTGACTTTTCTTGATTAGGAGCAAATAAATAACATGTTTAGTAATTAAAAAACGTGTTGAGGTTTGTTTGGAGTGCGCAACGGTGGTCTCTGAAGTTCAGTGCGACATGGCGCACGCGAACAGCTGTTCTTAGGTGATTCAAGGCTGTGTGTTGTCTCATCTGCCTTCTATGACCGTTTCGTTCTGCCTGCGCTACAACAAACTACAAGATGACCTATCGACAAGTTCATATAGCTACCCTCACCGCATATGCAGTATTCGGAATTCGGCTGCCACGAAGTCGTCGTGACAGCCCATGGTCCTCGCGCTACCCGTGCTCGGTGTCAGCTTCTGGAGAAATGATGTGTGTATATTGCTCGTGATTGCGCATATGCGGTGCCTGCTCCTAGCCACGTTCTTGCGCTAAACGCAACACCAAGCACCAACCCGAAAGTCCGTGTATGCCCCTGAACGAAGCCGCAAATGATCTGTGTGATTACTGGACGTGGAATAAAAATTGTGTTGTGAAATGCAACCTTAGCGCTAGCCTGGTTCGTCCATCGCCGTGCGTCTGCTGTGAATATATATGTGGGAGTCCTCTCTAAATATTTCTAAAAACGCAGAAGGCGACGCATCAAATGTTTTGAGCAGCTACCGTCACTTTTGTAGGAACCTGTACGTTGTTACATAGCATTCTAAAGACACGCTTCTCATCCACTTGGTTATCCTGTGTCACGCGCTGGTAGTATACTCCGTACTTTTAACAAGAATACCACATCAATACGCGCTATCCACAATGCAGAATCGTAGTCTCAAGGCAGGCGCTATTGCCGTATGCTTTTTCAGCTTTCTGCTCAGCCTCGAACGTCGCTCACGGTTAGCCTGTTTTGAGGAAATAAATATTATTATTATATGATTAATATTATTAGATATTACATTTTCTTCACTTATTTACAGGAATCATCCATATTTCTTAATCTAGTCACGTATTTAAGCTGAATTAGATCAATATTGTTACGACATGCATATGAAAGTCATTTCAAACTAGATTGCTCAGCCAGAGAAAGTGAAAATGCATGTCTTAATGTTTATTCAAATTTGGTATTCCCAAACGGATTATATTGGCAGAATTTTATGCCTGCTTGTATTACCTGCAATTCAATGTTCAGAGCTGGAAAAACCGATTCCTTTTCTTGCTGTCGAAAGGCTGCTTCAATGTCGATAGCAAGCTATAATAATTCATTTAGAAAGTGTTAAGCAATGACTATATCTCTAAGCTTATCAATGCGCTTTTGTTCCACGAACACAATTAGGTTTTCTTTCTCCCTCTAATTGACTGCCACAGAATGAAACTGTTCGCTTTTATAAGTATCAGGATGCAAACATTCTGGAGTTTGTCCTGAGCATCTCATAGTGTGCATGTTTGTATCAAGCTCTGGTGTTGCAATCGCAGTGACCTACGCATATTAGTGAATTGCAACAAGCGAATTTATTGAAGGTTGTTTTCAAATCTACAATGTAGCCATGCAGTAACGACCGCATTATTAAGTAAAAAAAAAACAGCAGATTCAGTGTACGTGTTGGAATCTATGCGAAGTGACGTTTTTGTCAACATTATACAATACCTAACAAACAATGCCAGAAAATATTACTGCCCATGCACACTGTACAGATGGTAAACTAGCGAAGCTGAAATGTGCGGCCCTGGTGTTTTATGGCTGGGTTAATTCCGATGGTTTATTCAAGGCTTTCTATATTATTGGTTATGTCTGTGTTTCTTAATGATGTTATGCAGGCGTTTGGCTTGAGTTTATCACATTGTTTATTTGGAATGCCACACATCGCGCTTTGCAAGGTCACCATCATGGAAAGTGATATGAGTGGTTTATTGTAATACTAATACAGTGGGTCCATGAAAGTCTCTGAATTATGTTACGCATTTGTGTTTTGTAATGCGTATTTATGACTCAGTTATGCACTGTAGTTACCAAGTGACGCACCGCGGGTGCACAAGTCATTTATTTAAATTGAGTGACACATATTGAACCTATTAGGAAGTCGGAGAGAGACTGCTGCACGTGTGCTCTGCTGCTAAAGAGAAACGACGTTACAATCGGTATAGCCAATGGCCCACCACACCTTTGTTGCCAGATAATTATGACATCATGATCTTGTCTTAAGCCCATCCCCCTCTGTGTCCCTTCCCTGCAATAATACATAGACAACTGTATGTTTGAAATGCATCAGCATTTCCATGTCTACCGAACAAGAAATTTCTTCGTCCATCATGCCAGACGAATGCAGTGACCGCCACCCACGTAAACAATGGCTCATACTCCTACGCTAGTATTTTTGGGACCAGACCATGAGTGTTTTGCCTAGGCATATACAGCTTCACTGTTAAAAGAAAGCACACCTTTCTGCTAGAGACCAAGACGATCATGAGGCGTACTAACAAATTAAAATTTATTGAACATGCCGAGTAAATGCTGGTTGACAAGCGATAAATCGAAGTTACACAAAAATCGGAAGCAAAAACTTATTTGTGTCCATACAGATCCCAACAGAAAACGCATCCGTCTATGAAAGTGTAACAGAGGCCATGCTGACAAGATTCTCCCAGTGTCATTGCATCTACAGCTTCCATAATTACTCTGGGCAGCCAATCTCCACAGAATGCTAGCTTCCTCCTCTACAATGCACTCCCGACATTTGAGCGGCAATTGTCGACGAAGAAGCTAGGATTCTGTGCAGATGGGCTGACGAGAGAAATTACAGAAACTCTAGATCCAAATATGCTGGTAGAATGTTGTCAGCACGGCCTCCGTTAGAAATGTATGCATTTCCTGTCGGGAAACACACATGAATTTTCGCTTCTCCTTTTTGTGTATGTTTGGTTTATTGCTTGTCAGCCAGCATTTACTCGGTGTGTACATTAAACATTTGGTTGTTAGATCATCTCAGTTTTTCTTGTTCGTCCTTTGTGCTCTCTGGTGCCATTTGCAGCCAGGCTATTCATTATTTTTTTAGACTGCAACAAATCACGTTAGTGGCCCTTATGATGCTTCTGTTTACCTTATAAAATCTTTTATTTTGCCAATGTAGCAAGAATGTCTAGTGTGAAGCGTAAGAACAGGGTACGCTAACTTCTAATTAAAAGGTTTATTGTGAAAATGCAGTGGTCGATAAAGGTTACCAGAAAACAGTACAGCAATAAAACCTGATAATAACTAGTGCTTGATGAAACCAAACATGAAAGCGGGAAAGGGAGAATATATATATATATATGTATATATGCAAATGCAGGGCAAACAACATTGTCATCACCAAGTGTGCATGTGGCTGCTTTCCAAGAAACTATTTTTTTTTTCAATAGCATGGAACTGGAAAAGTGTGCTTACATAAGCAAGCTGTCCGTCTGTCTATCTGAATAACTGCAGTGTTTCTTGGAAGAAGCTGGCATGCAAGATTGGCAATTGTAATAATTTTTTCCTGCACCTGGAATTTTTTTGTATTTTCTTTCTGTGGCATTTTTATCTATGTTTGGCTGCATCAAGCGCCTATTTATATCTTGCCTTCAACGATGTCTTTCTTTTTTCTGGGGGAAAACACTGGAAAAGCGGGAGATGGAAATTCAAGACGATGAGCAAAACGAGAACAAGGGGAAACAAGCAGCCAACGTTTCGACAAGTGGACCTTGACGAAGACAGGTCCATTTGTCGAAACGTTGGCTTGTGCTTTATTTACTTATTTCTTTCACATGCTGTCAATCCCTCATGGGATTATAACAGGAAGGGCAAGCACATATGTTAATATTAGCGAACAAAGAATATAAATACATTGTATAATCATGAGTGTGTTATTGCAAAGGTTTTCGCTTCCCTTAACCAATGAATTAAGCACTTCATCACAAATTCAATATTTGGGGACAACATAATATAACAAAGAAGAATCTGTGAAAAGAAGAAACCAAACAAGAAAGAAAACAAGGCACCTGAAAACACATGTGATATAAAACACGTAATGATCATGACAAACAGGATGCAGTCATGCGTATAATTCATCATACAAACGGAACACTCATAGATTAAAGTGTTAGTCTATGAAGATCGGTAATAAACCGGAGTATGTAAATCAGAGCTGTAAGGCGAGGAGATGTTTTTCTACTGAATTACCAAATGTATCTAATGAGGAGCTATTACTAATGGACTCACTCAGTTTATTCCACTTTCTTATCGCTAAATGAAAGAATGAATTCTTAAAGCAATCGGTATGAAAAGAATACTCATTGAGTGTTTGCGTGTGTTTATGTCACGTTCGCCATGTTTCATTTCGGGAGATGTATTGAGAGGCATCAATATTAGGTTTGATGTTAGGAAGGGTAGATAAGTTTAGAACGGGCTAGTACAGCTCGGTTTTGTACTGTTAGGATTCTGGCTTTGTTAAATAGTTCGGTGGGCGAGTCTCTTAACTTATGTTTATTGTATGTATACCGTAGAGCTTTCCTTTGCACACCTTCTAGTTTTGTAATTAGTTGTTTAGTCCATGGGAACCAGATAATTGCGAACTCAAGGACTAACCTGACAAAAATTTTGTAAGCCAGAAGTTTTGTATCGGGTGGTGCTAGTCGGAGGTGTCTTCCAAGAAAGAAACGGCGTTTCATTGCAGTTGCTCTAACGTTATTTATATGGGAGTTTCCTCTGAAGTCATGTGTTAATATTAATCCGAGGTACTTGTGTTCATGAACTCACATTAGTGGCACGTCGTTAACGGTATGCATAAAGGTCGAGCTACCTTTTTTCTGGTGATTGAAAGAACAGCACATTTCTTAGTATTGATGGTCATCTGCCAGTCGGCACACCATTTAGACACGAACTTCAAGTCGTTGTTTAATGTTATGTGGTCATTATGCGAGTTAATATTTCGATAAAGAATGCAATCGTCTGCAAATAGCCTGATGTTTCCTGTGATTTTCGCGGGTAGGTCATTCATAAAAACTAGAAATAAAAGTGGAGCCACAACGCTTCCTTGGAGGACTCCCTATGCTACCCTGGCTGCTGGGAATTCTGTCCGTTCACTTCCACAAACTCGGTATGGTTAGTTAGATAGTCGCAAATCCAGGCAAATATGGAGCCTGTGCCTAATGTAATCTCAAGATTCCTTATGAGCTTTTTGTGTGATATCCGATCAAATGCCTTCGAGAAATCGAGCAGGATGAGGTCTGTTTGTCTGTGTTCGTCGATAATAAATGATATGTCGTGGGTTAGTTCCAGTAGTTGAGTGATTGTAGAAAGGCCTCTGCGAAAGACATGTTGATATGGTGATATGATACTCTCCTTTTCTAAGAAAACGGTTATATGTTTTAGCATGATGTGTTCCAGAAGTTTGCACACGGTACTTGTAAGTGAAATTGGCGGAAAGTTGGACGGGTCACCATTGCAGCCTGATTTCCAATCATGTGGAAGAACAGATGATGATAATGATGTTAAATCTTATACAAAGGTATTTCGTTGTCCATTCTGCATATCGTTTCAAGAAGGAATTGGGTATTTTATCCGGGCCTGGCCCTTTTTTCGTGCCCAGGTTTAGGAGAAGGTTCAGTATTCGGGCCTCCGTGATGGTAAGGGCGCTCAGTCTGCTATTAACGGTGATGTTAATTAGAGGTAGTTTCGCATCGTTAGTTGTGAAGATAGATTGTTCATCTTGTTCTCGTTTTTCTCATCGTCTATTTTTGGGGGGGGGGGGCAACTTGTATGACTCCCCCCATTTTTACAATGATCTTCAGTGTAATGTTAGTCCTTATCCTTCTCTAGTGTCGTCCTGTTGATACTGCTTCATGCTATGAAATCTTGCAACATTTGTGTGTGTGTGTGTACGTGTGTGTGTGTGCGTGCGTGCGTGAAATCGGGCCCTTGGGCGGAGGTATCAATATTTTCCTCTGCAGCCTTACGAATTCATTAACTATAGTGCAACAGAAATACGATGGAAAAGAGCGAAGTGAACACAAAGGGCGCTCCGTTCTTGTCCGTTGCCTATCTGTTGCGCTTCAGTTAATAATGAACACACCAATTCGTCCAGTTTTCAGTTGTTATGTCGGGCTTATAAGCTTGCTTGTGTCCTGGAATATCTGCATGGCTATGCATCATGTATTTAATTTCTGGCCATGTGCTTCCAAGTCGCATGTCAATCTCCTGATTTTCCTGACAACATCGTGTGATGTGCAGGGTGTAATCTGCACTACAAGTGCTGCTTTGATTGCTTTCTGTTCAGCTTTTCTAGGGGTAGAATGAACTGGAATGGTACTCATATATATGGGGTTAAATTTTATGTAGTTTCATACTACTGTTACACTGCTATTGCCACATCAGTGTGCCATGTGTGCCTGATGTTTGTTTGTATATTCATGATTAGCAACCTCCTCTGTTTATTTGACAGTAGCATATAGACTCCTGGGCTAATTGTTCGCTCCCATATTGCACGGTATGGGCCTGTTGTGTTTCAAGTTCAGGTGCTCCCGAGGTTGTTTCAGAGAGGAGGGGTAGTCGTCTTTACATCTCATATGCTAGCTGGCATAGTACTTTGGGACCAGGTTCTGAGCTCTTGAGGCAAATAATTTGCGCAGCAGGCTGCAACTCTACTCTGTCTGGGTGCTTATTCGTTTGCTCTTTCTCATAGAGGTCTTGTGCATGGAAAGTCCTGTTGTTATTTGATGAGTTGTCTTTTTTGTGTGCTGCTGGTAATTCATAGCGTACCATACCTTGGACACAAGAACAGCATATGCGATTTTCTATAGTATCCCCTCATCCACCCCCCTATCATTTCAAAATTATTCTTTTCACCAGGTGTTGAATTTGCGTCCAGGCATGGCATAATTGTTTCACCCACGTGCTGGCTCTGCCGTCATGGTCTTACACTAGCTGAGGATCTGTGGATGTTGACTTGCAGGTATGTTTCTCTAGCTATCGGGAGCACAATATGCAATCTGGAGTAGTTTTTGATTCTAGTATTGTTTCCGACGTCGACGTAAGCTTACTTATGAGAAAGCGAGAGGCCAGACTGGCCAAGAAAGTCTGCAGTGTTGTCGAAAGCTTGTTGCATCATTCTTGAATTCTGTATAAGATAGCTTTCCCTTGGGCTGTAATACGCCATAGGCTGAAGTATTTCTTGTAGTATACATGTGCTGTTGGTGTAGGCGGGCCAAATGTACCTCCAACTCTCACCTGGAATTTCTTGTCTTTCAGAAAGTTGCTGTTTAACCTAAGTGCTCCACCAAAAATATTTTTGCTCATCGTTCCTCTTATTAGAGGAGTGTGAGGTACTGCTGTTGAAAGCCTCTTCACTCTCTTCACTCTTTCATAAGCAGTATTATCTAATGCCCTGCAGTATAGTTGCTGCTGCTCATGGCCCTCTCATATCTGCCAGAAGGGACAACACATGAAAACGGTTTCCTTTGTGCCATGCGTGCGACATAGTATGAGCATTCATGTCTTGACATTTATGCATCTGTAGAACCAGAATCTTGACAAGAGTACTTGCTACACCCGATTTTGCTTATTTGAGGAGTGCGGTTGAAAAATACATCTTGATATAATGAATGTTTACACACTCGAATTATCACGAAAGATGGTTGTTTTGCAATTAGGCCCTTTGCTTTCGATTGGTGTTAGATTTTGCATAAGCATGCCCCCCCTATGCAGTGGTATTTTGAAGTTGAAGGGTTCAATAAAAGGTGATGAAATACATCTAAGTGCAAGAGCTTTTTTTTTACTTATGAGTCCCATCGAAATGTGACTTCTATGACTTGCAAATCAACCCCTCGCCTTGTGTTAGCAGCAAAATGCCGTGGCCGGCTAATAAGGTGACGGACAATAGTTTTGTCTATAGATTTTTTTCTTGCCTGTATGTAAGTAAAATTTGGAATAAGTTTGTGATTGCAAAAAAGCCCAGTGTGTGCTCTTTATTTATTTACCACATATTGTTATACCCTAGTTGAAATGCAGAATTTTTTTTCTAAAATCCTCGGGTGATATGTTCTTGCAAGTAGCATGGTATTTCATTACTTGTAAAGAGTAATCGCAGCGCATATCGCTATATGGGTTTACACACTAATATATGTGATCACAACCTAATAAAAGTTTATTAAAAAGATGTGGGGCATGAATGTTTCTGCGCACTTGATCAGCTGTGAACGTGCATGAACTGTTTGTACTGGCTAAACTGGCTGACTTCACTGCACAGTTTTGATTTTCTTTTCTTCAACGTGTCGTTTTGTACTGTTTTATCCTCACAATAACTGGCTGTTTGCCTGCTTTTCGCATTGTTGCACGAGTTTTAAATGACAGTACAGGAGGGTACATTGTCACTGTGCCTCTATAGCAAGCGAATAATTTACATAATTTACTAGCTGTAGAGTTAATTATCTTTCAAAGCAAATGCTAATACAGGTGCAGTAAGGATACGAATTCCACAACGTAGTCAATGTTTATCGGTTGCTGTGCAAGAAAAAGAATTCTCCAGAGAAGAGGTGCCACTTAACGTTCATCTAATGTTCAAAAAGAAATTAACGACGCTGTTTATTCAAGCCATGGATTTGATGTTATTGTAGAAAATTCATTCCGATAGCGTATGCTTTTGATGTGTCAAATTTAATGAGTGAGGTAAGGTTACCTTTGAAGATGCATTGGGAAATTTACGCTTGAAAACTGACAGGAAAATGCAACTGAATGGTACCGCGTTGAGCATAACGTTGAAACTTCGGGTACGTTGCTGTCTTGTCATTAGCCCTTGCCGAGGTTCAAGTAATTCAAGCTGCTCCGTAAGCGCGATTTTTGCATGCTACTCAGCAAAAGAAAATGGTGACGACCTCATCGTCTGTTGGGCATCGAACACCTAGTACTGACAACTCGCATAGGCGTACGAAGCAAACGTGAAAATGCACTTCATTTGCTGCGTAGCGTGTCAACAAACGCATAGAAATGGGAGGACGAAATCTGTGATACAAGTATTTTATTCTCCCTTCGAGTACGTACCGAATTCGCCAGTTCACGTCTCTGCGCATTGCACTTGTTTTACGAGACGCCATTTTCCAAAACAAACAGGCGAAATAGCTCCATGATTGGTCTCCACGCAACTTTACAGGAAAATCGCAGGGATCGCTACGACGGTGTGACTGTGCACCAACCGGTTGGTCGCAGCCGAAAATTGGGGGGTTGGCACTGCGAGTGCGATTTTCATCGCAAAGGACGGAAATCGCACTTCCGGTGCGATGAAAATCATCATGTGAAACAGGCTTCAGCCAGAGAAATTATTGAGGCCCACCACACAAGGCAGCGGGAACGCGTAGGCCTCACAATCAGAGGCAGACACGTGCTCCAACGCGGCGGCTATTCCACACAAGAAAACACAGACAAAGTGACACCCTAGCCTCCGATATCCGAGATCACTCCTACATAGCCCCCATACCACGGAACAAGCAGCCGAAGGATCATGTGGCTCGCCGGAAGGGACGTGCCAAGGAGCTCCAACGGCACTACGGAAAGCTCCACAGCACATTCTGCACAGACGCAGCCGCACACCCACGCGAACCCGCTAATACAGCATGTGTGATAAAATGAATTCCGAGAAGTCGTATCTACCTCTTTTAAGAACACTACCATTATCGAAGCTGCAGAAGCAGGTATAGCACTTGCCATGCTATCGAAACGAAGCAGTGAGGACAGCGTAATCATCACGGAGTCGCGGACGGCCTGCCGTGACTACGCAAGAGGAGGGAAAGCTTCCCACGTGACCAGGAGCAGCTGTTGTGGCGGGCTCGGGATGCAGCAAAACTTGCAGGAGTCCTGAACTGAGGACCCCTTCATCTGGACGCGTGCCTAAGGAAGAATATTATGCTTCGCTTGTGTTTTATTGTTTCTTTTTCCGAATAAAGTTATTTCCTCCTCCTCCTCCTCCCTTCGAGAGTGCACTGGTGCCGATGCGATCTCGGAGCTAATGTCTAGCAGTGCCAGTCTGCGTGGCGCTCAGTAGTGGGAGAGATAATTGGGTGCACAGGTCTTGCGGACCTCCGCGCACTAGCAGCGGCTTACCATTGGTATGATACTTTAACAATGCAGCACGTTTTTCGCGTTGGTTGGCACGGGTTGGGCGCAGCAACGCGTAGCCTCCGAGATTACTGCAGCGCAACCTCAGAGGCCACGCGAAACTGCACTATCCTTTGAGCAGCCGCAGTGAAACGTCACTTCAATGGCGATAATTAGCGAATACTTACACGCAGCTACGCCTAGTGGTGAGAAAGAAGAGTGATGCTTTACTTCGTAATCAACGTGGGGGCTCGGGTGTTTAAACACCTGCATCGTACTAGAGTTACTGTATATGGCTCTCCTTAACATACAGGAACTACACCGAATGCGTGCCAAACCCTGCAATATATTGGGTTTGCAATAGTCGGGTATTTTTTGGTTGTAAAGATAAATCTAGTATGTTTTATCTATTGGCAGGTCAATTTATTTTATTAAAACGAAGTTCTAGGCACATGAATTTATGAGGATCCGAATGGGAATTTCGCATACTTTATATCCATTACATAGTTATATTTCGTTTCGTTAAAACGAGCTATGACCTGATTTCCGATCAAAACGTAGGTTACCGCAGAACGCGGGGGGCACTGATTGGCACAGAAATAGGGAAAGTAGTCACAAGTGTGCGAGTATATGACTATGACTAGTGTACTAAAGCGTGGTCAACGAATGGCATAGTTAGAGGGATTAACTGAAAGGTCGACCTAGAATGAACAATCTTGTTCCGTGCACTCGGTGATAGCTGTCGGGGTGGCCATCGCTACGTCGACACAGCGAGTAGCCCTGCGTAACAGATGCTGATGAGACAGAGTATAATGATTCATCTAGGTGGGGGTAGACATCGTTGGTTGCACAGCATTGACGTGACAATCTCTTAGTAGGCCACGACGTGACTGACGCGCTTGTAAAAAAATTTAATTTGTTTTAGTGAATTTGTGCCTTGACGGCTTATATATGTAGGGTCCTCAAAGCATTTGGCCAGATTCTGCTGTCGGTTACAGTGATTATGCTCTGCTATCCTTGATGTTGAGCCTCGGTGGGATAAACTTGTCTAGATATAGCCCAATATAAACAGTGAAGCGGGGTCACGTCAGGTGATTGTGACTGTCATTGGGTCCTTCGTGGTAATGTCACTTATCGCAAAAGTCTGGTTGACCCAGTTTTTCACACAAGAAAATACGGTAGAATCATTCTGACGATGAATGCTGTTATTATTGGGATTGGAATTTGAGCAACGTAGCGACAAACCTGATGTCATCGCCTAAAGGCGTCGGGGATGGACCGCGTATGCGGACGCGTATCTCCCTTTCAATTCCTTCTGCACACTCTGCGCCATCTAGCGATGCAACCGCGAAGTCCGCGCGATTGCGAATTTTTATTTAGCCAAGATTGAGTACATGTGACAAGAGTTTGATTCTGCCCAGCATCGAAACTTTAAAAAGAGAGAAAGGGCGTGGGAAAGGCAAGCACGTTTAGTGGAACGTATTCTGGTTTGCTACCTTGCACTGGAGTAAAGATTAGGGAAAATGGAAGACGGAAAGAATGGCCGAAAAATAAAGCAAGGGCACGAAAAAATAGTAGAGTAGGTGGAGAGCTGCTGTGAGAACTAGTCTCTCTAATAGACCACTCGAACACCAAAACTTCAAGAGTGCCTTGACGGACTTGTGGCGTGGCGACAATTTTACATGGTATTTATTTCGTCATTGAAGAGCGACACACACTCAGTGACCCAAGTTAGCATCAAAAGGATTCATCGAGGAACTTCACAAAGCCAGCGTTCACTACCCTGTGACCCATGTTGGTCCGACGGTCGGTTTCGACCTTCGTTTGCTCCACACAGCAGCCCGATGATGCAGCTATTAGTTCATGGACTACCCAGTAACAAAAGTTGGCGTGAAAAGTTAGCCGTGTACAGACGTGCAGACAGGCACCCATATTGCTAACTTAGTGAAGTTACTAAAGAATGCTTGTTGCATAAATGTAGGACCCAATGACTTTTCTTGGGCCAAATTTCGTGAGTAGCCCAGTAAGCTTGGTGTTTCTTATTGGCCTGCGATGTGGTTGGGGGTGCGGCACTGCTGCAATAAGTGTAACACATGTGTCGATGCTTCCGCCAGGCGGAACTCTGTCTTTCTGCAAATAAAATTTTCTCTTGTGATGCTTCCGTTTAAGCCAACATAGGTCCCAGGTGCCCGTGTAGACAGCAGCGCGAAGAGGTAGCCGCCGTAGCCACGACTTATTTGCGCAGCGCAACCATGGTGCCGCGGGATCTCGGGAGCGGCCGGTGCCGCGGCCGCTTAGGTTGACCGCGTTAACCTGTTCTATTCCCGCGATACATGCACTCGAGCCGTCTTCTTCAGTGGCTCTGTAGGCGATGGTCGCACCGCTGTAGGGCCTCCTTCCTAATGTGAAGTGCGACTGAAATATATGTGCAAAAGGCGCGCGTGTAGAAAGAATAGAGACTGCAAGCCTACGTACATGAGAGCAATTTGTAGCATCCGTTAAGAAGTCTACGTAAAGTGCGTGTTGCCGCGAAGGTCGTGGCTGAGAGTGCGCGTTGAGGACGTCGTCTTACGTTGTCGACGTCTTGACAGCCGGCGCGGTTAAACTGGGCAAACATAGTTGAGGCGTATTGGCCGGTTCTTTGCGCACACCGAGAGTTCAGGCAGTTGAAAGGAACAAGGCCGAAGACGGTGTCGTTTAGCGGCACGTAATGATGGCAGTGGCGATGAAATGTCATGGCACTGTGCCTTGCTGCGTCACCATTTCACGTACGGGTGCAGTTGCGTAGGGAGGTTTACTGTGACGACCAGGAAGACCTCGGTCTCGAGATGGCAGTCAGTCTGGCGGCTGCTCGTTTGGTGCGTAATTTGTCAAGGCTATTGTCAGGGGGGTATGGAAAGCAGATGCTGTCGTCATTGCTACTGTTGGGTTTATGCAGTCCGAGAGAGATGTGCCAGGTAGCACGGGCAGCGTACGTTGTGAGTGAGGCGCAGCAGCAGTGATGCCTTAGTACGAGCTCACGATCTGCCGCAGGTTCTCGTGGATACCCGGGCATGGTAGAAGTCGGAGCTCCGCAAGAAGACCATATGGCAGCTCGCGAATTGTGTGCAGATAGCGCAAGTGTTCGTCACCCACGTTGTTGTCATAGAAATGATACTCAAACTGAAGAAACCATATGATCGAGCTGCTCCTGCAGAAGTTCTGTAGGCCATGCATCTGCAGAAGGTGCGAGCACAGAACATCGGAAGGCGCACCTGCTGCTATGCCGATAGCGTCAGGGTTGCGGTGGTCGCTGGAGGCATCGCCAAGGTAGTGCTTGTGGCGTCGCCATGTCTACCAGAGTGATACTGGCGCCTACTGAAGCCGGTGAGGGAGCGTCTAAATCAGTGATGATTGAGGTGCCGCAAACGGAAAGCGGATAGCTTGGGGGAACTTCAAAGGAAAGAGAGCGGCGGGTCTCTAGGGTAGCAGAAAACGCTTGCGTTTGGCCCGGCGAAATCCCAGGAAAGATTCGTAGCACAGCTGCCTCAAAAATGGGAAGCAGGCTCGCAGACTGAGTAGAGTTTTGATGCTGGAGTCGGCGCATGCTGACGATGTACACGGCTGGACGCAGGCGATGTGGATCGGCAACCCGCGGCGGCTCAAATGACGATAGCTGTTGTGACTGAGCGCTTGAGGTGGCCTAGTGAGCAAGAACAGCATCCTGCAAGTCCTCTTAGAAGTCGGGCCAACTGCCAAGCAACTGCCGGAGAGGTTGGAGAGGCTTCGCACGCTCGCTTCTAGAGAAACGGAAGCAGACGACACGACGTGCCATCATGCCGCAGAGCCAGTGAAGGCGGAGCTTAGCCTCGATCACTCGGCGAACGAGTTGAGGAGAATATGCATGGTTATGAAGGAGGGTAACTTGTAATCGTCCGTAGCCTTCTTGGTATGAGAAATTTCACACAAATTGTGGTGCGAATGATTAACTGTAGGTGTACGCTACGCGTTTACAAAATTTGTCCGAACCGTTACAGGGGCCCTTTAAGGGTCATTAACCATGATGAGCGCCATGTGCTTACTGCATTGAGGTCAGTTCGTAGAGATTCGCGGTCAGCGTAGGTGGTAATATTACGGTAAATTACGCAATCATCAGCAAAGAGTCGAAATCTGGAGCCTACACAGGAAGGTGACTCAAGTAGAGGACCGAGCACACTTTCTTGGGATACACCAGGTATCTCGTGAACAGAACATGAGTTTGAATTTTCAACAGAGGTGAACTAAGTTCTTGAAAATTAGGAAGTCTTTAATCTAGGCGACTACATTAGGGTGGATGTTAAGCTGTGCCAATTTCTGTAGAAGTCAGTGGTGAGGTAACCGATCAAAAGCCTTTAAAAATCCAGAAATACACCGTCCACCTGAAAGTCCGCGTCAAGTGATAAATGCAAGTCATTAACAAAGCCAGCGACTTGAGTGTCACATTAAAAACCTTGCGAAAGTCATGCTGATATTTGAAAATGATGTTATCATCATCGTGGTAGCTAATTACTTCGCTATGAATGACATGCTGAAGAAGTTTGCAAATGTGGCTGGTTAGTGAGATGGGTCAATAGTCAAGAGAGGAAGACCGCTTACCGGACTTGAATATGTGCAAAAGGATAAAAAATTGGGCGAGTTGGTACGGTAACAATATGAGAATACGATTATTACCCTGGCTACCCGCTAGTCTTTGGGAATTAGCTCGATTGATAATGATTGTGAAAACAGAAAGGATAAGAAACGACAAATGGTTTGCGATCTACTCTAAAGTATCTTATTGTTAATGTCAAGGAGATCCGTACTAGTAATTTAAAGGTTGTTTAACAAAGCTAAGACGTCAGCTTCATTAAAAGCTAATTTAGCCATGCGAATATCATTACATATATTTTATTCGGGAGATGAACTAATATCTTCGTTGGTGAAAACTAAAGAGGAGCTTTTGTTAAAAATCTCAGCACATTCAGATTCATCAGTTACGACGCCGTTACTGTCAGTAAGCAAAATGTCGGGATGAAAACTACGGTTTTTAGTGCGCCAGAATTTACGACGGTTGCTGGTTAATAAAGGTACCAAATCATGATTGAAAAACAGACGTCAAGTGGATTTTAGGAGTGACCGGTACTTTTTATCACATTTCTTATACTTATCCCACGCATTCAAACGGAAATTTCGTACTACCTGCCCACAAAGTCACTTTTCTTTCTTATTTTTCATACGACGCAACATCTGCTTAAACCACGGTAGGCTGCTACTACATTTGATGGACATGAGAGGTACAAATTCATTGATGAGGGTTATGACAGTGTACTTTTAAAAATCTCAATTTAGCTCAACAGTTCGCACGTAAAATTCATTCAAGAACTCAGCAGAGAAACAATCCAATTCAGTTTTTTTATTATGGTTGGCTCTGCAATAACATCTGATTGGTTCAATAGTACATTACGTTAAAGGAACCTACAATGCGTCCAATTCTTACGTCATGATCCGAAATGCCGTCTAAGTGAATTGTGTCTGTACAAATGTCAGGATTATTTGTTAATATTAGGTCCATTATGTTGGTGGTGCTCGATGTGCGACGCGTGGGATCAGTAATAAGTTGCGATAGTAAGAAATTAAGACACGATTGTGGAAACATATGAGCTTCGCTTTCACTCGCTGTGACGGATTGTGTGAAGCAGTTTATACTAGCGAGATTGAAATCCCCGAATATGAGTAGGGTTTGGGAAATGTGTACATATTGCACACAGAACTCAATGAAATTCAGAAGAAAAGCAATCATTCATATTGGGAGGGCGGTAGATGGCACCAATTATAATATCAATAGAAGAGCACTTTAATGAAACCCATACACATTCGAGAAATTAACTAATAATTACCGGCGCAATCAACAAATCACATTCTATTACCAAGAGTACAACACCTCATCTACGGTTTGATCTGTCACATCGAAAAATATTAGGACGTGTTTTACTGACAAAAATTGCGTTAACTGTTATAACGTCAGTGAGCCATGTTCCAGTTGGTGTTATTAATGATGCGAATGAGTGAATTCTGAAGAATAATGAATCAATTAGTGAAGCTATTGCCACCCTCTTTGGTACTACCCTTCTGATGTTAGTGTAATGTACCCGCCGGGGTTGCTCAGTGGCTGTGGAATTCGGCTGCTGAGCACGAGGTCGCGGGATCGAATCCCGGCAACGGCGGCCGCATTTCGATGGGGGCGAAAGGCGAAAATACCCGTGTACTTAGATTTAGGGGCTAGTTAGAGAACCCAAGGAGGTCAAAATTTCCGGAGTCCGCCACTATGGCGTGCCTCATAATCAGAAAGTGGTTTTGTTACATTGAACCCCATGATTTAATGTTAGCGTAAAGTAAAAGTATTGTGTTATCGGTATTATACATCGAGATTTGAGAACGATAGGAAGCTGGGGTCTGATCTGAGATAAAAAAAGGAGTGGGTCATTCGTCTGTGGATTGCTGAGATACACAAATTATGCGTCTAGCGTGACTCTTTGACACATAGGTATCATTACTAATGTGAAGCTTGTTAAAGACGAGGCGAATGCGGTGTCTATCTTTCCTTGCGAATTTCGCGCACTGCCACAGGTGACGGTGCTTCAGTCGGACGGCCTCAGAATAAGCACAGGCGATGCTGAAGCCTGTGTTCCTGAGCCTGGAGCCGTTTCCTATCACAAATTCAACTGCTATATCATTGTAGAAGCAAGTAATGATCGCCCTCGTCTGACTCATCGAAAAGCGACCGAAACGATGAGCTCTCAGGATTGAGGTCACCACAGCAGCAAGTTTATTAGAGCAACAATCACGCACGAGCTGCTCCGAAGCCGCCCAAGTCTCTTCTTCTGTACGAGGAACGCAAAAAAAATGAACATTCGACTGTCCAGACCAATTTTCCCAATCGTTGACTTTGTCTTTCATTTTTTCTCTAAATTAGGCATTAACCAAGACTGTGCAGATCGCGCCAATTCTATTTACGATTCTAATTCAACAACACGTTTTGACATTAGCTCTAGTATTGACGTAAACACACTGGTCGAAGCCCTTTATTTATTTCGAGAGAGCATTTGACAAACTTCCTCATAAACGCCTGTTCCTAAAGCTTTCATGTCTTAACCATGTATATTTTGTATTTAATGAATTTGTTACTTCCTAATCAACCACCAGCAATTATTCAATGCCAACAATCAGCCTTCTGCTTACCGTCCTGTCATCTCAGGTGCACCTCAGGGCATGGAACTGGGCCTAATGTTATTCATAGTATATATCAACGATTTACCGAGTAACATTTCTTGTAATATCAGACTCTTTGGTGATGATTGCGTCCTATATCGTCAAATTAACATGTCTGACATTCACTCACTTTAGCCTGATCTTCATCGAATCGAAACCTGCTGCATCAAGTATCAAGTGGCTCATGTCATTAAACACGCACAAACCATCACTACTTTTTTTTTCATCGCCGGCAAAATTACCCTCCACCGAATTATCTGATTTATAACTCCTCACTTCCATTTGCAAGTGCAAGTATCTAGGTGCTCTTTTGTCGCCATATTTAAGTGGGTTGCTTCACATATTGCACGTTACTAATGAAGGTGTCAGCGTTCTTGGTTGTCTACGTCGTAACCTTTATCTAGCACCTCGTTCCGTCAGTTCCCGCTATAAGACATTATTAAGACCGAAACTTGAATACGCATGCGCTTTCTGGGACTTACACCACAGTAACCACAATAAAAATGCAAGAAGCTGTACAGAACCGTGCCGCCGGATTCATTTTCACAGAGTACACATAGCACTGCAGTGTCAACGAACTAAAATCTCCCGCAAACCTTGGAAGCCTTTCATCATGCGGCATAATAGGACGTCTGTGCCTATCACAGTTTTATCACACGTCCCCCTGTATTCCAGCCATCAAGCCAGCCCATCATCATTCAGATCATACCAATCAAGACAAAGCTGCATATCCGTGTGCTGGAACCACTGCGCACCTTCCCTTTTTTATCAAAGCATCACAAGATTGGAATGACCTTCCCGCTGACTTTGTGCTCACGCAAGTCCGGCAGCAACGGCTTCAAGAAAACGATAAAAAAAAATTTGTAGATCATTGAACACATATGTAAATAGCCCTTGCTTCATGACCGCCTTCACTGCGGACTTTCTGCTATCGCAAATAAATAAATCAATGTGATAGCGTCTGCGCCGTCGTAGGCCTACCTTCCCTGCCGCACAAGAACGGCGGCGAAACTATGGGAAACTCCCCTGAAATACTTTACTGCAAAACGGCTAAAATGGTGAGATGCTATGCAGAAAGCTCTTGAGCTTATCTATATCCAGCAGTAAAAAAGTGATTATTCACCTGGCATGGTATGCCGTGCAGGGAGCAGGAACAGCTCTTTGGTGTGCACGGCTCAGAGCAGTGGCAGCCGCAACGTCCCCGCGACTTCCTGATGGCTCGGCAAGCTTCGCTCTCAGACGAATCTAGGTTTCGCACGCCACTGGCGTGAAGCAGCTGACGTCGGCGACGCCATTGCAGGGGCTCCAACTGCTGCCGTCCATTCCTTCCTTCATCCCAAGCAGTGGCTTTCTGTAATCGAATACATAAAATGCGACATTTGCCTCGCTGGCCTGAGTCTTTATCATGTTGATTCACAACATTCAGCAAACAATAGCTGTCGATGTGCCTATGCATGCTAGATTAAAATGTCATATCTTCCTAAGTTGGTATGAGCCCATACATAGCCAAGCGCAGATAAATCTGTCGCGCCAGCCACACACAAAAAAATGACCGCCTTTCCACTACTATGAAGAGGGGTGAAAGCGAAGCTCGGGCTGCGCAGCTCTTCGTTCGTATAACGCCTCGGCTTCGCGCTCCCTCGCGGCAAGGTCGGCACGTCGACGACAAGCCCTTTCTCGAGCGTTTTCATGGTAACGTTCATCAAACACCGCCTGTTCTTCGGCAGAACGCACGACGCGCGGGCCGCTCCCGCTGCGGCTACTACAACTCAGCCTGCTCTTCGGCAGAACGAACCAAACACGGCCTGCCTATCTGATTGTCGGGCCTGAGCTGGCGGGAAATGGTGGGCGTCGAGGCGAGTGAACGCGCGATCACACCCTTTCCCTCTTCCGAAGAAAGAGAACGCCTGTGATTGGCTCGCGCTTTGCGCTGCGTCTACTTCACACATAATACTCCGCTTTAAAGGGTGCGTATTATGAACCGACAATGGCTGAATCGGGTAACGGCGTGGTCTCGCAACACGGAGGTCGGTGGTTTAGTTCCGCAGCCCTACAAGCAATTTTTATTTTCACGTGACTGGAATTTCTTGTATTGCAACACCCACGCCCAAACAAGTGAGGCAATACATGCTTCACTTGAAAACTAAACTACGAAGCCAGTCGGCCTGCGTTTCAATTCACAAGTATAGCATGACACCTCGTTAGGCGCAGGACAAATTTGTCCCACCAGCTGCGATATCGACCCTGTAAGGTCCGCTGCAAACGACCTGTCTGGGCGCACAACTGGGTCCGGAATGCGCCTAGAAAATTCAATGTCTTCAGTGTACCCGGCTCGAGCAAGTTGATGCCCAGAGGCCACCGCCGCGAAACTCCTTGGTCAAGTAGGGGGTCTGCTTGACCGAGGAAGAGCGGTCGTGGAGGGGCGCATGCAAAACGTGTCCTGCGCGTTCTCAATTTTATTGTGTTTTCACTGGTCGATGTGGACGGGTCGTTGAAGACCACGAGTGAGTGCTCGGGTATCCGCAATCCAAATCTGCGAGCGGAAAGCAAAAGTGGTTTGCTGTGGATCATACCGCAGGTCTGTGCGCACACGTCACTCAAGCCGACAACCACTCTCCCATGGCAACCAATGTCGCTGTCCCTCAATGGTCAAAGATGGCGTATTCTTCTTGTTCACTCGCAGCTGATGCCAGGCGAAGTGTCACCAAAACAAATTGGCTCCTACCTAACGACTGCATATCTTCCACATTTGCCTTTCTCTATATAACATGCGGACATTGTAAATTTACACATGTGCATAAAGGAGTACCGCGAGGTAGTTGATGGCGACGAACGTCCACCAGCTGGTGCAGGCGGCAAGAGGCGAAATATACCTGTGATATGGGCTCTCTGAAATCTGTTGAGCGGCACGTAATGCTGTTTCTCCACCAAGGCGATTTTAAAATTTTGCGATGCGCAGCTCTCCCTGTGCAAAGGAGACACTGGGCCTCAAACGATGTTGTCATCGCGCTTTCAGTGGAGGACGTCAGAAAGCAACTACTCGGAATGGTTATCGGTGCAATGGTTGAAATGCGAGAAATTTTAGTTTCTTAGGTGCAGTTCACTCAATGTTCACAAAGGAAAGGGTTAGTTCTGCAAAAAGAAATCTACATTAATCTTCACACATATAGATTGTCTGGAAAAATATACTGGTATGCAAAATTAAAAAAGAAGAAAACTTGCGATCGAATTCGCTTAATAAGTCGGAATTATTCTGGCTCTGCGTGTCCTCAAAATTTTTTGGAATAACCAATTCAGGCGTATCTCAAAACGTCTTTGCATTTTCATGAAAATGCTTATTCCAGGTTGATGGTCATTGCCTCCAACCTAAACAACGTCATAACAGGCACATCTTGTCGCACGGCGATGTTCTTAAACGGTGGCTCTTCAATGCCGCTCTGCCACCATGCCAAAACTGCACAGCATTTCTTGGGTGAACCTAAATGCTTACGCAATCCGATATCGATATCCACAACATGTAAATACATCTAGTGAGCAATGATTATGAACTACGTGCCCGTAAGAGAGCCGAAGCATCGTTCAATTTCAGTTCCTTTTTGAAGCGGGTCATCGCGCCGCATTTACTGAACGTGTGTATTCCAAAGGAGAGAATTTGCTGTCAAACTTCGGCTTTAATATAAATACATGAATGAAAGAGACCGACATCGCCGTCTGTCTGAACCGACTTGACCACGCGCCTTCCCCACCGCGTTTTCTTTCTCAGCCTTTATTGGCCTACAACAAGCGTCTTCTCATAGCAGAAGTGGCGTTTTCGCTATTGCAGAGGTGCTTTACTAATACAGGTGAAATACTTTGCCTCTTTAGTGTCACTTTAAGGCCACGGCCACTCTGCGCGACGCAAGTACACTTTCGGGCCCAGGATTGGCGGCAGATTGAACAAAACGCTTGTTATTGAGCCATAGACGCACTGTGAAGAACTCCTGCTGTAAGACCACCAAATATTTCATCCTAAAGAAGCAGCAGCGATCCCAAAGTGCAAAATCATAAGGCCACGTGAATTGGTCTGCAGACATCGTTTTCAATCGAATGCCTTGTGCAATAAATAAATGTGCAGGTCGAAAGGTGTTTTCAAACTCTCGATCCTCGCTTTGAGAACCTGAAATGCCGAGTCTGGTAACGCATGATATCAACTGTGTGCATATTTACTCCTAATAAAAAACGCAGGCAGTTCACCCTTCAAGATACAGCACAAAAAGACTCGAGTTATGTATGATTATAAAAGCAAGCTTTCTCTCGCTAAACTTATATCACATCACCCTTGAAATCTTGAGGTGACATATTGGGAAATATTATGTTACCGATGTTACAGTATTGCTATTATTGTCACGTAGTAGTGACGGTGAAGAAGGCAACAAAAGTGTGATGGAGGACACTAGGGTTTTATTGGGTGAACCTGTGCCCTCAAAAGCAGGCTACACTCAAAGAACAACAATAGTGGCGAAAACAGTCAGCGATGGTCGAAAATGTGATCAGCGGATAAAGCGCGTCGACATTTATGTGTCAGTCATCGAAGGTTCCAGAGCAATCGCTTGTGCCCCGCGTGTCTTCCAGAAAGTTCCACACCATTCGCGTGACGCATACATGAAATCAGACTACACAAGTTTCGGTGACAAGAGACAGTGGATAGAATCATCATAATACATTCGAGAAACTTCCGTTACCTGGAGCCGCGTCCTATGCTGTGCGATAACATTTGTTATGCGGTGAAACGTGATCACCCGATAAAGATAAACAAGTACATATGTCAATACCCGCTCTTAAAGAGCATCGTCGCGATGCTGCAAACAAACGAAAGTGATAAACAAGAACAACCGTACCAAAGAAAACAAAATAACGAAGTTCGTCACTGTGCGTAAAAGGACATAAGACGCACCCCACGTGGACTTGAGATTGCGCGCCGCGCTGCTGCGACTGCGAAGTGCCGTCTAGCACGACCTCATAGTCCTGTGCGCCAATACACAGGATGGTCTCGTAGGGTCGAAACAGTGTCCTTTCGCCAGATATTTCGTTTCAGCGATGCGAGTGAAGTAGTCCATCGCCACGATGATCTCCTTGTTTCTAGTTGTTGACAACGGAAACAGTCCCATCAAATCCATCCCACCCGCCATGGTTGCTCAGTGGCTATGGTGTTGGGCAGCTGAGCACGAGGTCGCGGGATCGAATCCCGGCCACGGCGGCCGACTTTCGATGGAGCGAAATGCGAAAACGCCCGTGTACGTAGATTTAGGTGCACATTCAAGATCCCCGGGTGGTCGAAATTTCCGGAGTCCTCCACTACGGCGTGCCTCATAATCAGAAAGCGGTTTTGGCCCGTAACACCCCATGATCTATTGTAATTCAATCCATCCCAATCTGCTCAAATGACATAAACATTGTTACAGCGCAAACACATGCAACCACAAGTATCAAGGACAGGACACAAGCGCTGACGGATACCTTATATAAGACGGATACCTTATATAAGGGGAAAGGAAGAAGTGAAGGGGGGAAGGGAGTGATACAATCGGGGAAAATGATATTGCGCGTCGGTGAATGAACGTGCCAGCAGTTGTATCACTCCCTGCACCCCTTCACTTCTGCCTTTCCGCATATATAAGGTAGCCATCTTCGATAAATAAAATTTAGTTCACAGTCAGCGCCTGTGTCCCGTCCTTGATACTTGTGGTTGCAGGTGTTTGCGCTGTAACAATTTTTATGTCAAGTATGCACCGAGTCACCCAGAAAGAAGTTTCAATGACTGCTCAAATGGTCGGCAAGATGGCTCGATCGGCTGTAATAATCACGCTAGCTTGTTGGCGGTGTCTTGCGTCGTTGGCAGTCACGGCAAGCCTTGACGTAACGGGCGATGCAGGCACTGCCAGTAATACTTCTCTTGCGTTCTTGCAAGTGTACGACAAAACCCGAGGTGCCCGGCTGTCTTACCGTCGTGCAGGGCCTACAGCACTTCTGACCGGAGTGCTGCATTCACAAAGGTAGTCTGCACGGGCTGGGGAAAAGCTCTACACCAGGACGTCTTTTGTGGGCGTATTCTTGACTTTCAGGCTTGGTCGAGATGGCGTCGTCTTGTCAATACATCGTCGAGCTAGATCTTGAAGTGTTGTCGTAGTCGAAGGGGGATCTTCGTTAGTTTGACGAACAGCAACAGCACCTCCATCGGTTGCTGCTTTTGGTTTTCCGGAATATGCGCTCGCATACCGGCCCTTGGCTGAGCCAGTGGTCGGTGTTGAGGCGACAGGTAGCGGCCTGGGGACGCCAAACAGTACGGTCGTCGAAATCTCCACTGAGTCACGGTGACATAGTCGCCGATGCCACGAGGGCGCTTCCCAGCTATGGACGCGGCGCGTTGACGGCGAACTCTCGCAGTCCCAAGTCGCAGTACGGGCAACGGTGGTGCGCATGGCCAGCTTCTCCGCAATGGTACCAGAATGGGTGGTGGACGCGGGCGCGCCAAATGTCTGGCTTCCTCCGTCTGCTTCGCTGGCCGACAGGTGGGCAGTGTGGCGGTGGCAACGGTGTCGGCGTCTCAAATTGTATCGCGGCATCATGGGGCCCTGGCACCGGCATGCAAGGGAATCTGGCGGCGGGCGACGGTTGCGTAGGTCATCGCTTCCGGCTGAAGCCGCGGGGATTGGTGGACTCTATGTGACTTCTGAATCTCCTCTCAGACGACGTGGGCAATTGATGCTACTTGAGGTTGCGACCTTGGTAACATCCTCTGAAGCTCGTCTCACACGATCGTTCTGATGGTCTCGCGCAGGTTGTCGGTGCTCATTGGCTGAAATTCGGAGTACTTCGTTGGCACCGTGCGTACGTTGAACTACCTGTCCCTAATTTCAAGTGTATTCTCGATGGTCGCAGTCTCGGAAGCAAATTCAACAACTGCTTTGGGTGGGTTTCGCATCAATCTGGCGAAGAGCTCTTGCTTGACTCCCCTCATCAAGAAGCGATATTTTTTCTAGTCAGAGATGCCGGGGTAGGCATGTCTGAGCCGACGAGTCATCACCTCCGTGAAGATCGCAATGCTCTCGTTGGGAAGTTGGGAAGCAGAGCTTCGGCCTTTTCCTTGCACACAACACTGGTAAATATCTGCACGAAGCCATTACTGAACATGTCCCATGTTGTCAGGGTCGATTCTCGGTATTAAAACCACGTTCTGGTGGTGGCTTCTGAGCCGAAGCATACATGCCACAGATTGTCGGAGTTTCAGCTGTTGAATGTGGCGACTCTTTCGTAAATTTCCAGCCAGGTTTCTTGACCTCCAGTCGGTGATCCATGGAAGGTTCATGAGTCCCGAGGTTGTTCAAGCAGAAAGGGGGACGCTGGGCTGCCACTGTGGTTGTTGACTTGTGCTTGATCCCTCTGGTCTTCTATTCCGGTAGCAGTACTTGCTGTCTTTGACTGGCTGGCTGGTCCATGACGACGTTGCTGTTGTCCTCGCGTTTCGTGCTTGGATCCCAGCTTTGCGCGGGCGTTCGGTACATGAACGCATTAGCACCTCCACCAGATATCCCGTTGTAGTGATGGTGAAACTAGCGTTTTCATTGGCGAGCGTGTGCCCTCAAAAGCAAGCTGCACTCAAAGAACGATTGTGGCGAGCATAGTAGGCGATCGTCGAAAATCTCATCAGCGGACCAAGCACGCCGGCTTTGATGCATCGTTCATCGAAGGTTCCGAGTAATCGCTGGTGCCTGCGTATTTGACAGGAAGTGCTACACCATTCGCTTGGAGCATACATGAACTCACATTATACATGGTTCGGTGACAACAGACAGCGGATGCAACCATCCATAACATTCGAGAAACTTCAGGTACATGCAGGCGCGTCCTGAGCTGTGCGATAACATTTGTAAGGCGGTGAAGCGTGGTCAAATGATAAAGATAAACCAGTACACTTCTCACTATGTAGGATTTTAGCGTACCCGCTATTGCGACTGTCGAACCATGGTTTGGTGTTTGTAATACGCGTACCGATTACATTAGGCGTGAACCTAAATATTGTGTGTAGTGCGCATTGGAACTGTGTAATTAGGCATAACGTTCTGGCCAAGAAGTTCAGGCCAAGGAGTATACTCTAAGTAACAATACACGTTAGCAAAAGGGGGTATTGTTTATAGGGGAAACAATGCGGACGATCATTTCTGTCTGCTGAGCATACAAAATAAAAGTAGCAATGAACCAAACTGCTCTTGAAGCTTTGAGCACGCGCATTCCGCTGAGGCATTGTGTATGCTACGCCACTTGGGCGGTCTAAATCGTAGACTCCATAATAACGCGCTCCAGTAGCCCGCAATGGTCACCGTATTAAAATGTTTAACAAACTTCTCTCAACGAATAGAGGAACACTGAAGAGAAGCGCTAGAAGACATGACTGGTAACTTAATATTCAAAATTATTTTTGTTAACTTTAGAGTAAAGGTTGAATATTAGACTAATGATAGGACAATGCTTCGCTTTATTTTTTACTTTCCCTCCGAAACCCCAGTGCCGGTACGTCACAGCGACGCCACTAGTTGACTTTCAAATATATTTCGTATTCATGCCGTTGTGGCACATTTACAATTCATCGAAACTTGCTAAGAGCAGTGCTTCTTAGAGGTTGTTTCTTTTATTTTTCAGAGTGGATCACATGTAATCGGGGGGACAGATTCTTTTTTGGCGACCAAAAAACGGCAAGACTTCATCGGTGCGCCCCGTTCAGGAAGTGATCAGGTAGTGGGTGGAAGGAACTGGCCATAAGTGAGTGTATTTTTCGGCAGTAATGCCATCTACCCATGATGAAGTCCTACAGGCGGATGCTGCAGGACCTGTAAAACAAGCCCTGCAAATGCCAGCTGTACGTTACCCCTATAACTGAATATGACATAACCTAGGTTGGCTATTTACACAGGGTTAATCTTCGCTGCCTGGAAGATAGGAAGTAATACAGAAGAGAGGAGAAGACAGAAAACATTGAAAATGAGAGAGAAAGACAAAGATTGCAGAGGAGGATAGGAAAAGACAACTACCGATTTCTACCGCGTGGATCAGTACGGGGGGTACCATCTACGTGAAGCCGAGGGGCCATAAATATCCAAACTCCAAGCGTCAGCTCAACCCCCAATATCTCCTTTTCACCGGACACAACTAAGCTACGCACATTTAGGCGCGAAAGGGTTTGACCCCCATATGCTCGGGTACATGGTGGCGCAACTCACTGAACGCCTGCTTACGCAGGTGCCCCTGCAGGGCGGAACCCAAGAATGAACCCTGTATTTCACACAAACAATTTTACGTACAAAAAGCAGTGTCCTTTCTTGGGTGCTTGTGTGTAAGCGCATGTATGTGAGTGCTTTCTGATGCTCTTAAGCTGTTACCAAAACGGTTACTAGAAGAGAATAAGAAAGCCAAACCTCCATATTTCTTTATTCGCCGCCAAAATCCCAGAGCCAGTACGTCACTGTGACATCACAGATTGTAAAACCTTATTTCGTATTTGGGCCACTGTGGCTAGGTAAAGGTTTTTGAAACTTGCCAAGTTGCCTTTGGCTTTTTTAGAACACAGTGTATACCCTATTTACCAATGAAAAAATTAAGTCGAAGCAGGCACCGTTAAAATCTGTGTCATTAGAGCTAGCTGGCGTAGGGAATTACAAGACAATGTCACCATTGGCCTTCAGCTTTTTCTGATGAGAGTGGCTTTTTTGATAGTGTAACAGTTAAATTATTTTTCGCTTAAGTGCAACATTAAATATAACAAGAATGCCTTAACTGGGAAATGAATTATTTCCATGAAGTATTGTTTCTTTTTATTATGGTGAGATAAGCATTAGATTACAAGCTTGACGAAAGTCAAGGTGCCCACGGGGTAATTTTATGAAGTACTATTGTTATCCTTATGAATGAGCGTTCAAGCACGTGGCAACTAGCCTAACTACCTGCATGTCACACAGCGCAGTGGCGACACGCAAGAAGCGCAAGGAGAGAGGGGTGCCATTCCCGCTAGTCTGCACCTCTTCTAGCGCACTTCTTTCTGTGTTGATACTGCTTGTGAGTGGAGAATAATGGAAGAACCTGTTAGGGCAATCACGCTGCCCGTCAGACTCACGGTTTAACTTTGAGCACTTCCGAAGCTACGACTTCAGAAGCTATGCAGCGAGTCTAAATGAAATTCACATGAAACTGTTCACATTCGCAGGCATGGCACAAGAAAGATGCCAATATTTTAGACATGCTCATGAAGGGGACGCAAGAATAAAAAGGAACGGTGCCCTTCTCATTTTGTTTTTTCATCTCGGTGCAGCACCACACAACAAGTGGCCGACCAGGCTATTGGCCATGTGATTGCACATTCCCTTTTTCACATAGCTGGTGATCATACAAACCAGACTAAGCAAATCGCAAACTTGAGTCCTTGTATTACCAATATACATGGTGCAAGTGAACAAGCCACTGCTCACAGCTAACATAAACAATAGTGCAACTTACTGTGGTCTTTTGCAGCACTTGCAAATCCAAGAGGTATTGGACCTGAGAACAAGTAAGTGGCAATTAATATCAGAAGGTACAATGCAAGAAGCTTGCAACTTAAAAAAAAAAGATTAATTAAAAGAAGCAAGCTCACATCTGGGTTGATGAATTTGTGGAAGGCTCTTATAAAACCTTGTTCAATTGAGTACTCTATTTATAAGTCCAATCTCTAGCGCGTAGTAGATCCCTTTTGCCTCGCAGAGTACATTAAAGGATAATATATAAAATGGCCACCTTTTAATCTCTAGATGTGAAAAAGAATCATGAAGGTCATGCGGGGGTGACTTGATATATCACAATCAGATGAAACAATACTAACAACGGCAATGAGCATCCTGTTACTTGACACAGCATTAAAGAGACTATGATTAATGGCGAAGTATGCATACCACCAACTGATCCAATATCGTCAACGTAACGATGAACACGATCTACCATGTCTCTGCACAGCTGTATTCTTTCGTTACGTTCTTACACTGTGCTCTGAAAACGGTGCAATTGCTTTGTGAATTTAAAATGACAAACGCGCCAAAAGGAGCGAGCCAAAGTTTTTGCCAAAGTCATGTACTTTGCTATGGTGCAGGCATAATGGCAGGGACACAGAATGGCACATTAGACAAACACAGAACACTGTGCATTTTTCTGATGTGCGATTCTATGTCCCTGTCGTTTTGTCTGTGCTATAACACAGTACAAGGTGGTCCTTTATCAAAGGGAACAAGCGAGTGCATGGCCTGTGCTCTGTGGAGGCTGCTTAGAGCACCAGCAAGTGACTGCAAGGAGACGCACGTCCGCTTGTGGAGTCATCTATAGGCTACCCAAGCACCGCGAGCGGCGCCACTGCTCCTGACGGGTAGCGCCATCTGTGGCAGAAAAAGTCGAAACTGGGAATATCCGCTGCGCATTTCTGCTGCGCCGCGCTGCAGCCGCTCGCTTTTTGTGCAGGTGCAGGGCCCTCTCCTCGCTTTGCACGTGCGGCGCGTCACAATGTATCGCCTTCAGTGCGGCTTCAAAAAGATTGGCCAGCTATTTTAGGAAAGCCAACTTGTTAAAAGGAAAAAAGCTCGTCAGTCACGTAAACTCTCTGGAGCAGACAATCAACGGCAACGATGCACAGCTCAATGCAAAATGTATTTCATATCGTGTACGACGTGTACCTCGAGGTGAGGGTCACTCTGTCATATGTTAAAAATACTGATTGTCAATACACACTGCGAAATGAAGCCGCGCACTCTCGATGTTTTTCGTTGTCTAATATGAAGCGTATGCTTCAGTTGTTTTGATATGGCAGCCTTACAGTTGTTGTCGTGTGCTGTCGGAGTCGAACGTTTGCGGCATGCGAAAAAAAAAATAATTGTACGGCCATGGCATCCCACTGAAAAGCCTGGGAAGATACAACACTTGTGCTTCGCCCGTTAGAGGATCACCCACTGACTGGGTGGCGAGGCAGCTGAAATGTAAGCACTGCGAAGCTAGTTGAACTGCTCACCTCGTTGATTTCGGCGGTCGCGTCATGCCTGCACTCGAGTTTTGTGAAAGTACCGGCTTTACAGGCGCATAAAACCTGCTGTGCGAACGCAGTTCAGTGTGAGTGATGCAGAATTAAAGGCGCGATATGGTACCGTGCGCGTGATGCGCTCCCGTAATTAGCGCGCTAGTGAACGCACACTCGAAACACTGTGCTGAATGTTTATATTAGTAAACGTAAGCACATTATGTTGCCTTTATTTTCGCTTTATAGGGCAGGCTGGAGTATTGTGGCAGAGGTGCAAACTTGGAGTTAGCTTTGGAAATGCGCACCATGCCATGTTGCTGAATATTTGTAGAGGCAAGTTTGGAAGGCAGCTGCATTTGAAAAGTAGTGGCAAATGGCTTCACTGTCTCGCCCTTATTTTCATTCTTTCATAGCTGCAGTGGTCGTGTCATAAAAAGAGGAATTCTTGCTTTCGAGAAGGAGATGCACTGCAAAGCTGGCATCACGGCTCAGTGCAAGCACGCAGCTGCGGTGTGCATTTACGTCAACAATAAAGAAGTAAATTCATGCATCAGCCAGCCCCAGAAATGGGGCAAGCCAAGCGGAAAGCCAAAGAGACGCCTAGAACAAGATGTCTTGGACCTTTTCCCAAATGAGTTATAAAAACATCCATGCTGTAGAATGCACTGCTTCAGTGAAGTAACTGTGCCAGTACTGAAGGTACGAGAATTAGGGGCTCGTTACGACACACCAGCCCACGACACAGCAGTACTTCGGACCGCGCTATCGCTTCGGCGGGGCCGCTTTTGCCATTGTGGAAACTCAAGTTCGCGCAAGAAGCCTTTTGACAACGTTCCCAGCTGGCGGCGCGACGCCCCAGCGCCCCGGCTCGACTGAATAGCGCGGGCATGCACGTGCAGTGGCCGCCTGCAAACTGGTTGCGCCTGGCAGCGCAGGCGCCATCTATCCCCAGTTTTGCACTGCTCGCTCGCTGGGGCAGCAGTGCGCCCAAACTTGAGCTTGGGTTCCCCATAGACTACTTTACGTAAGGCAGCTGGGTGCTGCATGCAGGGATGCCTGCCTTGTGACAAGAGAAAGTGTACCCCACCAATTGCCAGCAGAAGCTTGCAAACAGTGGGACATGGGGGGAGGGGAGGTCTTCTGTACCCATCAGTCTGTCTTTACTACAACCTTATTTAGACCCTCAAGAACAGACTCAATCGTACATTTTACACGACTACATGCAAAAGTGCTCAAGGTTTTTTTGGTTAAGCAGCTAATCTGCCACAAATTGGCTGCATTGAGCATTCCACTACTGTAACAGCATCATTTTAACTGCATGATTGCAAGGCATGCAGGGATGCCTGCCTTGTGACAAGAGAAAGTGTACCCCACCAATTGCCAGCAGAAGCTTGCAAACAGTGGGACATGGGGGGAGGGGAGGTCTTCTGTACCCACCAGTCTGTCTCTACAAACATATTTAGACCCTCAAGAACAGACTCAATCGTACATTTTACACGACTACATGCAAAAGTGCTCAAGGTTTTTTTGGTTAAGCAGCTAATCTGCCACAAATTGGCTGCATTGAGCATTCCACTACTGTAACAGGATCATTTTAACTGCATGATTGCAAGGCATGCAGGGATGCCTGCCTTGTGACAAGAGAAAGTGTACCCCACCCATTGCCAGCAGAAGCTTGCAAACAGTGGGACATGGGGGGAGGGGAGGTCATCTATACCCACCAGTCTGTCTCTACAAACTTATTTAGACCCTCGAGGAGTCAGTCAGAAAAAGAGTCAGATGTCTCAATCTTGGTTTATTGTACACAGACAAACCTGGATATGTCGAATCTGAAGGGGATCACAAGAAAGTTCTATATATAGGTTTTCGCTCTACAGTCGAATCTCGATAATTCAAACGAAGGGGCCTAAGTATGGTTGTATTAATTTGAAGTTCGAATGAAAAGAAGCTCTTGCTCTTGAAGTATTTGCGCACCATAGCACGATGCACAAACAGTGCAATTCGTGAACTATCGCGGCGCGCAAGCGCACAGCAAGCGTGGACCACGAAACTGCCCATGCCGGTCAAGGCTTGCTTCCCGATTCCGGCAGAAAACAAACGTTCAAGGAGTAGGCTAAGCTAGCACCGGCGCGGAGACCGTTGAGGGTGAGGGAGTTACGAGAGAGTTGAGAGGGAGGGCGAGGGAGAGTAATTGCGAGGAAGGGAGGCAAGGAAGCGGATTTGCTTTATCACCAGGTTGCTGGATGGCGCTAATTACCTCTGCACCTACTGCCACTGAAGCAGCGGGGTAGCTGAAGCTGGCACGGAACTCCGCTGCTGCTTCCACCTGCGTGCTCTTTTTTACTTTGTCTGCTGAAAGACCGGCATTGTTTCAACATTCTTCATCTTGCGTTCTTAACGCGAGTCATGTCTTATCAAGATAACGGAGTCGTTGCCATTGATCATGATTATGTTGGTGTGCTCCCTTCTGTTGCTGCGTTGTGTTCAAAAGACAAGGAGAATGAGGTACTCGGTGTTGCCTTGGTGTACTTGTATTATGGGTCTGCCTTGTCGTACAGAGTCAGATATGGCGCACTCTCTCTAACAGCCTTTCCATCCAGGCGTTACAATGTGGCACCTAAACGCGTCATTAAAAGAAAAAAAAAACACCACACGAGACGAACCAAGCCAACCAAAACAAGCGCAAGCAGGAGATGACGTGAGCAGACAATAGTGCAAAACAACCAGTCTGGCTGAATCAGACGCGAGTACGACCAGTCGCACGGGTCCACATCATACCAGTTTCCTGCGTGTATGTCACTGTAGGGGCCAGTCTTGCGGCTCGCTTGCTGCCACGGCAAGCCACGAAAAATCGGCACTGGACCAATCCCTCCCGTGATGCATGTTTTGCCGCTAGTGTGGCTAGGGCATTACGATGCGACGCAGAAACGGCGACCTTGCCACTTGAAAAAGGGCGAAATAATCCGGCACTTTTTTTTTTGTGCGCGACGTTGAGGGGTCTCGTAACCTTTTCCTCTATGGCAGGATCAGAGCAATGGTGCTTGGAGCGCGAGATGTTTGAATTCCCTGACACAAATGCTTGCGCGTTCAAATTACCGGCCGTTTTCGTCCATCAGAATACACACGACTTTGACGGGACCACGACATCAGTTCATAATAAGACGAACATTTGAATTAAGCATGTTTGAATTAACGAGATTACACTGAATAAAATACAAATTTGATACAAAAATTTTCAAGGGGATTTCACTGCTGTTTGTAATACAGAATAATTAATTATATACGAATAATTAATTATATACTATGATACAATTATATCCTAGTTGGGTACTTACCCAACTATGAACTTCAAAATTTGTAATACGACATGAATACAGCACTAAGCCGGCAGGGGTGAGTAGCATACATATATATTAAAGTCTGCCCCGAGCCCCTGGTGAACACAGAGGGGAGACCTGGGGAGGGGGGGGATTCTGTAAGTGTCCACCTAGCGGACATTGTCCATTTTGTCTGCTGCTGAAGTGCTGATTGGCTGGGGGCGCCTGTCCCCTTCTGACATTTACCCCAGGGCAGCCAAAATGGACCTGTCTACTTGGTGGACACTCACAGAACACCCCCCCCCCAGGTCTTCCCACAGACGCAGTGCTTCAGCACTGACAGTATTGGTCCCCTTGGCCTAACACAGAGATGAAGATGTAAAACCATGTGGTGGGTCGGAATGTTGATGCTGCATCCTAGATTTCATTCGAAACACACACCATGCTACTTTCCATCATCTATGACAACACTACTATCCAGACCTGGGGTTATCAAACTAGGTTTCGAAAACAGCACCTCAGGGCTCCGTGAGCGATCAGAATGAATCTAACCCCATCCCGTTTGTCCCCATTCACTTTTCGAGAAGAAGTTTCACAGTGCATTTTAGATTAAACGAAGCCCTCGTACGCCACACGTGTACCCCGGTAGTCTGTGCCAGAGACCCACGTGTGTCAGTAGCGGCGTTCAATATTCATCACTGTGCGATTTCTGAGCCCACAGTGTCTGCATTGAAAACTTAATTCACGCTTGCGAAGGCGGTTTGTGGCACGTGAGTGGGAATCTACTTGAAACTTGTCCCTTCCCCCTCACCTCTCCTTCCTCGATCCGCCCCGGGGCTGACATGGCTACAGTGAACGCTTTGTTAATTCAACACTCGTTAATACGAACCGGTCGCCGCAATCCGGTACACAGTTCATAGGAGCTTACGTGTAATACGACTTGTTATTACGTTTAGTACTTAGTTAAAAATTGGTGATTCCACTGATGATTTGAATGGTGCGTTGCCAAGCATCATCGTTTTAAACTTTCGTTAAAAGCCTTCATGGCTGAGAAATAGGTGTCACAACAGCCGGAGCGTTATCCTCATCGGGGCGCATGGCTAGCGGCGCTCACCGCGTGGCAACCCAATCTTAAAGGGAAAGAACAATGGGCATCAACATCGGCGACAGAGTGGCTGGGACCTGCACGAACTGGTTTTTTTGCGCATTCAAGCTCCGTGGCGCTGGCGTTAGTAGTGGTGTCCTGTCAAGTTATTGCATGCCAATTCTCTTGAGCTCGCATAAAAGCTGCTAGATGCCTTCAGGGGCCAAGTACTGCACCAAGACTGTCAAGGAGAAAGCTGAAATTCTGCAAGAAGTAGAAGGGAAAGCCTGCGAATTCGAGATTGCTAAGATCTACGGCATACCGTGGAGCACGCTTTCTACGTACAGCCGCAACACGAAGGCCATCAAAGATGCTTACGAAGCTGATGAGATTCCCAGCAGCCAAAAGAAAGGCTACACACAGCCAAGTGCTACCCACAACTGCAGAGTGCCCTGACTATATGGGTGAAAGAAATGAGTAGCCAAAATATTGCTGAGCTGCCCCTTAATCATGACAAAGTTGGCCGTTTTTGCCCACTGCTGGTTCCACTATATTGGGGAACCATATAACCTTGTCTTCCACAGATTATCCGGCGACGCGAAGAACGTGTATGCTGACATATGCACGACACGGGAAGTGGCACCCTGCAAGCAATACCTTGACAGCTACACGCCAAAGGATACTCATAACGCTGATGAGACAGCGTTGTTCTTTAAGCTGCAGCCACACATGCAACAGATGTGCCGGTGGCAAATGCAGTGGATCGCTGTGTTGGTCACCGCAAATATGACCAGAACAAAAAAGGCCCCACTTTTCAGAGTTAATTTTCAAGAGGATCAATGGCAATGTGCAATGTAGTGTGAGGAGGAAGAATACTTACAGGCATTTCTGGTCGTAGTCGTACAGCGAAGACTTCAGTAGCTTCTCTGCGTCCGCATATGAGATCTCTTCTCCCACCACACCTTTCAGCTTGCACAGAAGCGGCACAAGGTCCCAGGTTGAAAAATCCATGGTGCACCCTTTGAAAGAACAAAGAAGTAAACAGTGCCATTTACATCACAGCTGAAAGGTGAAACCAGCATGAAACTACTCACAACTGTCAGTGTTTTAACACCATCCATTCGGCAAAATACAAATGCACGGAATTAAGTCATTGTAGCATGATGAAAATCTGTGCAAGGAGCTATTATTGATAAGTGCTTGGCAGAGCAAACAGGTCTGCCATCGTCATATCAGCCCGAGCAACATTTAACAAAAAGACGGGACTTGTAGGATGATGTTTTTACCTGATGACCTTGCAACATATCGTGCACAAGACAAGAAAATTGACTGATTGACTGACTGACTTACCGATCAGGTCTAACATCACAAAGCGACACATGAGCAATGAGAGACACCGTAGACAAGGCTTTGACATTAACTTTGACCACCTGGTATTCGCTAATGTGCTCCTGGTGAGATGGAATATGGTTGCCACTTGCATGCCTCTGCCCATCACATTATTGTGCATTACTGAAAGTAAGCATCCTGCTATATATTTATGACAGTGCCCACTCATTTGGTAGTAACAAAGATGGTAGGACCAAAGACGCAGGTGATACCATACTCAAAAAGCTTGAAACCCTTTATTATTGCAATGCCCCAGGACTTCAAGTGTACCAGAGGGTTGGAAGAATGCCAGCACCATACCAATACATAAAAGGAGAGATGTTAATGGTTTTGCTTGCTTGCTTTGGGTATTGCATTAAATATTTACAAAAATGATTTCCAATAGAACCACGGCAACACTTTACTCAACCTAAAGAACAGACAGGCTTCTACAATGAGTATTTAACAATGGATCACAGCACGTCATCAGTCAAGTAATTGAGATATTCAAAGAATACAACCATCTACACTTAAACCTCGATATAACAAACTTCAATATAATTAAATTCTCAATATTCACTTCTCACTTTTCATAACCTCTTGTCCATAGTACACCATGTAATTAGAACCTCAATATCACAAAGCGCGTTTCTTTGAGATTTCAATATAACAAAATTTCGCTTCTGCAGCAAAGGAATGCCGAGACAATAAACGGAAACTTTCGTGAATGCAGACGGTCAAATGATTGAATTACAAGTGACTGCTTGCAAACACGCCTCTCAAATCGTGCCACGAGCGACCACCGAAGTGAAGGCACACTATGCGCCTTAAGAAATCCAGGTGAGATAAAATCCTAACGTGCCCCTTGCACTTAGTGCTTTAGATGAGAGTGAGTGTGCAAGGGTGATATAAAAGGTGGTGGCTTCACACACGAGCGCCGCCTCCCCACACGACCAAAGGGAAAGAGGAGGAGGGGAGCAAGCTCAAGTAGGTGCGAGGGGCGGGGCAATGGAGGGAAGGGTAAGGTGGCGCGTGTCTCGGCCGTGGCTGAGCATTGCTGTGAATATGGCTAAGCGCATACGCAGCCGCGAATGCTGCTTTAGAGGTAATCTGCTGCGTGTGCAAAGAGGGGGCTTGCGGAGCAGGCGTGGCATCAAGTCAGCTGTCTTACTGCGCATTTAGTATTGGAGGTCGTGTAATCTCGAGTTTCGGTGACTCGATGGCGCGAGAGGCAGACAAAGCATTCGCTCGCCGCTGCCAGCATTTTTCACGATAGCCTCGTCCCAGTGCAGGTGACGGTATCAGCCGCGGGGGTTGAGTGCACGGGAGAGCGCGGCTGGCTTCGCTTAATTCATACCGCCCATGAGAAGATATCATCGACGTGGCATGAAACTGTATCATTCGTCACCAACTCCAAAATTCATCAAATGTTTTATCATTCCAATTTGCTTTTTTCGATTGCCCGATAATTTGAAAAATTCTGCGGCCCCTTTGCATGTAAGAAAAATCGATTGGCGACTACTTATTTGCATAAAATGTCAAATTTCAATACAACAAAATTTCGATATAATGAAGCAAATCGCCAATTTTAGCTACTTATTACATCGAGGTTTAACTATGTACATAGAACATCATTCATAACTTTTGCAATAAGAAGAAGTGAAAGAAACAAACTCACCAGGAAAATGTACAACCCGGAGTCACTAAAACATTTGGCGCACCAAACTGTACTTACATCAATGTAATGCAAAGAATGCGCCAATTGTTGCAGCACGAGGTGCTGATGTGCGACACAGAGCTGGTAGGGCCCGAGTAGCCAGAGACGCACTTTGTCGTCCTCATATTGCATTGTGCTTATAGAGGGCCATGAGGAACCAAAATGACATCGAGCCAGAACATGATGCCACAAGAGTAAAACATGATGCTCACTTTGCACTTTCTGCAGCTTGGAACAGCGGAGTAATTAATCTGCTATTAAAAGTACGCAGTACACTTCCGATGGCACTATGCCACATGCTGTGAAACAGTAGATAAATATGCTTATCACAAAAATTTGGAGGGCGCTTACGCTTTGACTTTAAGAGTGGAACGCAGTAGCATTCAAAGATCCCCGACTGTTTCTCAAGCTTCCCAGCAACTGGAACTTATGTAACCGTAATGTTTACTAGGAAACACTGGCCGCGAACACTATGCGCGAAGCTGGGCTTTCTGGTAGAAACGCGGCCTCTTGCTTGGGCTATGACGTGACGGAGGTGAGTACTAGCTGGAGGTATGGCAAGGAACCCAGCATACCACTCCGTGGCCCCTCGAGACGCTCGCGTACCGGCACATGCAAATGGCGCACACCGCAGCTGGTTTGCGAATGGTACAAACGCTGGAAAAGGGGTTTCTTTTCGCTTAACAGAATTATGTTTTCTCCTACAGTCAAATTACAATGCGAGAGCTATCATGTCTGTAGGTTGCGTGTAAGTCATAGTTTACGATTTTTCCATGTATATTGGCTTGACAAATTCAATTATTTCATTAAATTCCTTGCATAACATGGAGAGCCTGGGTATGGGTGGTCCGAAAATCGTTTTGCCGAAACAACGGCCAACGCTGACATCAGATTCTCTGCGACATGGGCTACTTAACTCTATCGCGTTAATATAGGGTTGACGGTGATAGCTGTGAACGTGACTTGAAGAAGAAACTCGGTGCATGCGGAATTTTCATGTGACACGGCCAGACGAGCACTGCGGAGAAAGTGCCATGGCGGACACCTACTGCTCACAATCACATGTGCCTCACACCTGCTCTTGTTCACACGGGATCTGGCTGCCAAAAAACATTTCGTACGATTGCAGTTTGGCAATGTAATCGATGTTGGTAGAAGGGAGCATAACTGCACTGGGTAGTTTTCTTTTTCAATCATGAACACTGGCACCAGAAAATTGTACGAAACGGGCTTTACGAGTTTCTACTACCTTTTACTTACACAGATTACCTAACTGTGTTGATTCAGAAGAGGAACCCCCTTGAGCAATAGTACACGGACCAGCGATTGCGCGATAAAGTTAATTTTCTCCTCCGTCTGTGAATGCGACTTCAAATTAGACTGCAGTCCTAACTTAGCATTACGAATTGTCTATTACACTCATCAGTTTTCGTTAATGTGTACTAATCATGGAGAAACTGTTGTTTTTTTTTGGCGACCCTGTGGTCCGTAAACTTCTGCTCACGGGTGTACGAGCAGTCATGGAGGCAGTGCAAAGTCAGGAAGTACAGTCGAACCCACTTATAATGATACCAGTTTTAATAATATATCGGTTATAACAATGAGAAGCTGCTGCACCATCGACTGTTATGTTTTCCATGGTGAAATATTCCGCTCACTACAATGCACCGATGCCGCATTATCGGTTATAACGATGAAGTCTGGCTGCTGGATGTCCGAGCCGGAAGGTATTGAAATGCGAAATCCTTGAAAATTCGAGCTGCTGCACGATGGGCCGCTGCTCCAACAGCCGCCACGGGCTCACTGCGCCCATAGCTCTAAGCCACCCCACCCTCCAAAACACGAATGGATTGCCAACTGCACCGCAAGCAGATTGCTCGCATGTTGCTTGGCGACTCTTCATTCAGCACAGTTCTCACTTGCGTTTGTCATTGTCAGTTGCGTCAAAGTCATTCCTAGCCATGCGGTTTCTGAGGTTCACTTGACTCGCCGCCGAAACAGAGGATGGCTGATCCACCCGCTGATCATTGGCAATGCACGATGTTGCCGGTGAAAAGAAAGCGCATGGCTATAGATCTGGTAACTAAGTGCTTCTAACCGATCAGACACTCATTGCGAACGTGCTTGCAACGAATAGCGACGGCGGCGACATGACATGGTAAGGCAGGCTACCTCAACGTTGTCTGCACAGGAGGCCCGGCAGATGATTCAGTCCTTCCGGGGCTTCGTTTTCTCGAGGAACCTTCCACTGCACTACATGGAGCTCTCGAATGCCTTGGAGAAAAACGTCAGCAAGCTTCACGTAAAGCATGCACGGCTGATGGACATAGACTTTTCTTGTGCAAGCCAGTGAGAAATACGTGCCAAGATGCTTGTTACCTCGTTAACATTGATCTTTCGTTAGCATTTATTCTAGATTTCTCAAGCTGACAGGCTGCCATGGCAGCCTTCTTGCAATCTTCAAAAGGCCCCTTTTGGGGCCACCAATGCGATTCATCGGCGGTGCTCGCATATCGCCTGCCACCTGTGATACCTCTTGGCAGTTGTTATAGCAGTGCCATTCCTTAACGCCGACAGCCGCAGCTCGTTACATGCGAGTGGAGCGCCCAGGAAGCAGTTAAATGAGTGAACACAATCAGCAGCCGGGCGGAGGAATGTGGTGGGGAGGGGCTCTAGCTTCCCCGCCTGTATAGTTTTCCCACATTAGCTCTGCCATCCCCCTATTCCGATTTTTTCACGCTACCCGGTTATAACAGTTATCGGTTTCAACAACGTAATTTTAGTGGCCCTTCAATATTGTTATAAGTGGGTTCGACTGCACAGTAAGTATAGGCGAACATCATGGCAGATACCTATAAATATTCCACAGCTACGTTATTCTTCACAGAAACAATGGCAAAAAACCAGCCACAAAAGGTGTTAGACAAGGAGGTACAATTTCTCTAATATTATTCACAGCATGCTTAGAAACGTGACAACCACGATGGCAGTGTTCATGCGGTAGGGCAGGGTGCTTCAACATTGTCCCCGCGAAAAGTCCTGTATATGGTTCAGTCCTGCATACAGCTTGTTGTCGCGAGGGGCCTTCCGCTGCACTAGGTGGGCCAGCTGGATGGCTTGGAAAAGGATGACGGCAAGTTTTGCGTAAAGCAAGAAAGGCTGATGGACATGCGGTGTTTTCGAGCAAGCCAGAAGTATGTGGCGAGATGCTTGTTTTGCTCTTGCTCCAGCGTTTCTTCTGGATTTCTCAGGCTGAGATGCTGCTGCGGCAACGTTCGCACATTTTTTTAAAAGGCGCCTTTTGGGGCCACTAAAGCGATGCCTCGGTGGAGCTCGTACATCACTTGCCGCCCGCGACTTTTCCTTGCAGTTATGGCAGTGCCATTCTTGAACGCCGACAGCCACAGCTCGTTAACAACATGCGATCGGAGCGTGTAGGAAGCAGAGTTCAACAGTTAAACGAGTTAAATCAATAAGAAGCTGTATGGAGGACGGTGGTGGGGAGAAGAACTGGCTTCCTCGTCATTAGTCTTCTCGGAATAGCTACGCCATTCCCCATTCACATTTTTTTTTCATGCAACCCAGTTATAACAATTATCAGTTATAACAATAGAATTTTCGTGGCACTTTAATATTGTTGTGAGTGGGTTTGACTGTGTAATGAGGTTTGTTTTAGCACCTAGCTAAAGCAGTCTAGGTAATTATCTGTCACCACCTCGATTTAAAGTGGATGCCTTTAGAAACCACCCATCATCACGGAGAAGCAATGGCACAGGAGTGATAAGAAAGAAGACAGAGAGGCCAGAGATGTACAGCTAGCTTCATCAGTTGAGGGAATGCACAGGCTATTAGATTACATTTTTGGATAATGCCGTCATAAACTAGAATGCACGACATTTTCTTGAGCAAGAGCACACGGACCAGATATTCCTGTGATTAAGCAGATTTTCTTCTCCAACTATGAATGTGTCTTGAAACAGAGAACTGCAGCCCAAACTTGGCAATGCAAACTTTCTAGTGCACTCGTTGGTCTCGGCTTGTGGCCCATATACTTTAGCTGAAAGGTGTACACAGGGACTTCCACAAGCCATCTGCCACAAAGCTGAATGTTTGCAGAGTTGCCAGAGAGGGACACTCACTCATGCTGTGCTAGCATTTGTTCTCTTCAACAATGGACCTGCATGCACATATTGTGAACATAACAGAGATGTTTCAATAGCAGTTGTAGTTGCAGAATGCACAAAGGGGAAAAGCCTCTTAACAGTACATTTGCACACATCACCTTTCCATTATTTACATTTAAGGAGCACGCTGGTTTCGGCAACTTGGCAAGACATTAACAGAGTTACAGCGCCATTGCCGACGAAGATGACAAAGGTGGCAGGACAGGCGCTGACAGCGAAAAAAATACAGTCGAACTCGACTATATTGAACCCATTTCCATCGAATTATCCTGTATATTGTTACGCAGAGGACGAGTCAGTAAGACGAGCAACAATTTACAGGTTATATTTACAACAGCAGTTGCAGCGCTGACCGGTTAAATTCACAGCGCGAGCCCAGTTCATTCTTCCTCCTCTTTTCTCGATTGATGGCGCCCACACACCTCGTTCAAACAATCAAATACCACACACATGTAGCAATATCGAACACTTTCTGAAAAAAGTATAGTTACTATGAGTATATATAGCAAAAATTTGCTTCCATTGAACAAAAATAGCAGCGACTCCCGATAGATAGAACGTTAAACGGTGCGAAAATGCCCCCAGAAGTTGCCTTTCCATAGTGGCAGCGGGGAAACCAGCCGAATCACACCAGAAGCGGTTTAGCCCGGCGTGGCAGCTCCATCCACCTGCTCTCCCTACCGTGATCTCACCGCGTCGGGTCAGTCGGTGACACCACCCTGTAAAACATGATCGTGGCCCACCCGCAGCGCTTGCGCAGACAGCCAATCAGAGGCTCTTGTGCCCCCGTCGTGGAACATGGTGCAAGTCGCGAGTTGCTTCGCTGCTTTTCTCGTTTGTTGTGTTTACGCCTTGTGGGCCTTCTCCCGCAGCGTTGCCATGATGGCAAGCACAAAGCGCACTGAATTTGCCTTTTGCCATGAAGCTCGAAGTCATAAATCAAGTTGGAAACGGTAAGAAGCCAGCTGTTGCTGCAACGTACAAGATTCCGAGGTGCGCTCTCAGTACCATGTTGAATAAGGGGGAGCTTAGGGCTAAAGTGGACTAACGACCCGATGCCAGTGGCACCCGACAAATACGCACGGCCGCGACATCGAGGCAGCCGTGTACAAGTGGTTCACCTGAAACTGCTTCAGAGGTGCCAGCTTCCACAAGCCCAGTCACGACTCTGCAAATGCTTATGAGTGCAACGAAGCCATTGCTGGTGTCACCGAAGTTTGGAACGAGCCGTCACAATTTCCAGAAGCCGGGAACTCGGATATGCAGCAAGCAGAGACACAAGGAAGATTTCTGCTACGGCGCCGGGAATGCGATGTTCAGTAAGTAGCAGAAAACTCGCACTGAGACGCTCGCTCGCGCCCGGTGCCCGGCTAATGTCATCACGGTTTCATCTATGAACTCGTTGATACTAGATACTGGCAAGTCCACTGAAATCGAAAGGGTGCGATAGGAAGATTACGCATTTTGAATCTGAACATATCAAAGTGCGTTCATACCCCTGTACTTAGATTTAGGTGCACGTTAAAGACCCCAGGTGGTCCAAATTTCCGAAGACCCCCACTATGGCGTGCCTCGCAATGAGAAATTGGTTTTGCCATGTAAAACCCCATATTTTTTTTCAATTTTAGGATCGAAATACCGAACGTTTGTGATCATATTAACGCGTGGGCACTGGCCGGGGCCTTCGGTCAGGATTAACCGAAGCCGAATCAATGAGCCGACTGTATTGAAGTTCTTTATAACAAAGATGAACTGTATTAACGCACTTAATTGGAAATTTGGACCACCTGGGGTTCTTTAACGTGCACCTAAATCTAAGTACACGGGTGTTTTCGCATTTCACCCCCATCAAAATAATCCTCAAATTAACATTCGCCAGATAATTCGAACTTGACCAGCCAGCATGCATGCCCCTGAACCCTATGGTGACTGCGATAATGACCCCTCTAGTGGCAGTGTCCGCCTCGGTGGAGCTTAGGGGACAGTGCATGTATGAACACACATCATATACGATTGAAACGCCTATTTTTAGCCCAGCCCAGGAAAAGTTTCAATGTCTGATTAGGGTATGTACCCAATTATAATGCGCACTTTTTGCTTCCTAAGAAAACTAGGCTGAAAACCACCTTCGAGACGTTGACTTGCATTACAGCACAATAGGGTTCAATTGCGGGAAGCTGACATTGCCAGCTGTGCAGTCAAGCTGACCTTAGGAAACCGGTCGCCCTTTATAATACTAAATAGGGTGCATGTTATTTTCTACTTTGTTTAGGAGAGGTAATATCCATGTTAGTTTTTCACTTTGGATACATAGAAAGTGGGGGCCCATTTGATTCGGGCGAGTTTTAGACTCGGGCATATAATGCGAAATGAAGCAAAGCAGCATTTTGGCGTTTTCTTTTCTTTGTGCATATTCTTTAATTTGACTAGCTGGATAATTCGATCAATTTCGTCAGTTCCGTCTGGGTCTAATTAAATGAAGCTGGCAGTATAACAAAATTCTCGATATAAAGATGTATACTTAACTTCTTCTCCATGGGACAACACGCGTTTAGAACCTCCGTATAACAAAGTGTGCTTATACTGCGATTCGAATATGCAACAAAATTTTGCTGCCACAGCTAAGGAATACTAAGACAATATAAATGCAAACTTCCATAATCTCAATTTTCAGAGACTGGTGGAAGCGAGAAGCAAATGATGCACTCACCGCTGTTGGCGCTTTTCGTGATAGTGTTGTCCCACTGTGGGTACCAATATCAGCCGCGAGGTCAGAGTGGACGAAAAGCATGGCTGGCTTCAATTTGTACTGCTGATGCAATGATATCGTCGATCAGGCATGAAAACATCTTTCGTCGCCTACTCTCAAATTCGGCAAAATGAATTTTTTAAATTCAAATAAGCTTTTTCCGACTGCCTGATAATTCGGACAATTTAGCGGCGCCTTTCATGCGAGAATCCATTGGCAATTTAACTTAATTGCACGAAAGATGAAATTTCAATACAACTAAGAAAATTGCCGATTTTTCCAATTTCAATATGTCGAAGTTTAACTGTATAAGCTATAGGCACGTATTTGTCCCATGCTGATAGTGATAAGAGACATTGTAGATTTACATTGCCATGTCCATACAGTCCAACTCCATGTCCAAACTCCAGTCCAACTCCATGTCCAAACTCCTTAATTCGTAAATTCGGACGGGTATATTGGTCCCGGCCAAAGTGCATGTTAGTCTACGGGACCAAACCTTCGCAAATTTGTCAGAATTTGGACCCGCACCGCTTAATTCGGACAAATGCTGATGGCTGCCAGTACACGTTAAGTGTGGTGAAGCAGCGCTTGCACCACTGGAGTGAAATGGAAACCTGAGAGGCATCAGATGTAGGCTTGGGCCGGTAGGTATTACATAGTTACGCCGGAAGGATGATTGACAAAGACTAGACAGGACAAGCGCTTGTCCTGTCTAGTCCTTGTAGATTGTCCTTCACACGCTATGCTTCCGGTGTAACCGAGAGGCATCGCCATCGTCATCAATTAGTAGGGGCGATTGCAGCGTCACCGATCGTCGGTGTCTTCTTTTTTTGCTTTACACCGCCTTCGATGCCATTTTCCCTTGTGTTGTCGAGTCGGCATGTCTTCTTGCAAAGTTTTCTTATTTTATTACGACCATGTTGTCCATGCCACCCCCATCGTGCGCTGCAGTGATGGCAACGCCGGCAAAGCGGCAGAAGTACGAAGCAAAGAACCTTGGCGACTAAGGTGGAAATCTTGCAGGCTTTGAAGAATGGCGAATCGCGACAACACGTCATGACCAAGTACAACGTGAAGCAGAGCACGTTGGAAATGTACATGAAAAATGAACAACAGATACTTGAAGCTTTCTTCATCCCCAGCTCGAAGAAGCTTTTGCTCCAGTCAGTTATTGACTGCCGCAACGTGCATCTGCCATGAGCGGACCTCTCATCATGGCACAAGGTGAGAAGTACACTGCAATGAGGAACATTCAATCGTTCAGAGCTTCAGAAGGGTGGTTCGCAAGCTTTTGGGAGAGACACGAACTCGTCTTCAGAAGTGGGTGCGGCAAAAAGGTTAGCGTTGGCGAAAGCGTCACCACCCAGTGCAAAAATGTCAAGCTGCTTGAGCACATCGCCGCATATGAACCAAGTGACGTGTACAATGCAGACGAAACTGCTCTATATTTCAGAGCTCAGCCCGAGAAGACGGTGACTTTCTAAGGGGACTCGTGCATTGGTGGCAAGAAGTGCAAGCAAAGGATAACTGTGCTTCTTGCCGCCAATATGACTGGCACGGAGCACTTGCCACTTGTTGTCATCGGGAAGGCGCATAAGTCACGTTGTTTAAAGAAAACATCAAAAGCCTTCCTGTCGAGTACAGAGCGAACAGGAAGGCTTGGATGACCTCAGACATTTTTCGAGGCTGGCTGCAGTTGTTACACCGGACCCTTCACGTCTAAGGACCGCAATATAATTATGGTTGTTGACAACTGCAATACACATAACTGTACAGTCGAACTGAAGAGCGTCGAGGTAGCTTTTTTGCTGCCCAACACTACATGTGCCCTTCAGCCGATGGACCAGGGTACATTCACTACGTGAAGACGAAGTACCGGAAGCACCTGCTACAGCTACAGCTCAGAAGTTGGAAAGCTGTACGAAGTGGACTTACTCGGTGCAGTGCACATCATAGCTCACGTGTGGACAAAATACACCTCCGCAAGTCATCCCCAACTGTTTTCGGCACAGCGGTTTTGCTAGGCTTGAGCATGCTGCAATAGCCGACAAGGTGTCAGCTGAGTCCACCGATGATGACTGCCCGACCTTCGACGCTGTCCTTCCCACACATGTGACCCTTCAGGACTAACGTATAGTGCGGAATATAGGTCGAGGTTTTCTCCAAAAAATATTACTAAAAGGTCACCCCTCGACTTACATACCGGCCCTTGGCACAACATGAATAGTCGTCTGGCAACATGTAAGAGTGCAGACCATTCGGCATCCGCATCGTTATCGCCTCCTTGGTGACCAACGCGGCCTACGCTAGGGTGGCTAGAATGGGGAGGTGTGAAGACCGGCCTCCGGAAGCTGGCCCCAAAATGCGTTCCTGCCCCGTGCTGGCCGGGGCGCCGTTTAGGGCGCCATAGTTTCTCGGGGCGTTTGCATACCTCCGGGCGGGAAAATGATTTGGTAGCACTTAGTTTTTGCGTTTGAATGCGTTCAAATCTGACCAGACTTTTTTCTCTACATTGTAGATGCTGAGAGAATTTATTGATGTTTCGCTGCTCTCATTCCACATGGAAACAGCGAGCACCGACTACGCAGCCGACACAGCAACGCTTTTTGCGACCACCTCTTGCCGAGATTCGCGCGCTTATGCCTTACCGAAAATATAGTTCATAGGAATTGCCACGCAAGGCCAGCGCATTGGAATAACCTTGAATGTGTCACCCGCACATAAGTCACATATTTGGGATTGTAACATTACTTTAAATGGAGGAAGTTCATGCAATATATCAGCATTGTGGCGAAGAAAATCTAGAAAGTACAAAGCGCTTGCGACTTAATACATGCTTATTGGAAATAACACAGTTATTGCATAACATCACATTTTTACAAAATGCAGGGCTTAACCTTCTTGGCTTTGTTGTGGATGACACACTGATTTAAGCTTTTGAGGAAAAAGTGAATATGTGTTATACAATAAAACCTAGACACCGATCCTGTTAGATCAGCGGAATGCCTCCTGCAGTCAATCTGTGGCACATTGGCTGCTAGAAGCAAGAAATTGTTTACACCTTTTGCGTGCCGTCGCGTAGTGCTAAATGCACGAGTGAACTGGTCCTCGAGTGTCTGAATGAGGTTGTATAGACATGCTGAGGGATACAAAAGCACCCCCCCCCCACCCCACCCCACCGAGACGCGGTCCCGTATGACAACAGCAGAAGTCGGTCGAGAATACAAAGCTTGGACCATGTGCCGAAAACCCACACTAAAACCAGCCTCTTCCAGAACACGGAAAAGGTACCTACGGCTAATGATGTCGACAGCCTTCTCCTGATTGAAGGAGCAAAGAATACTGGGAAGTTTCCTGGTATTTCCCTCCAGGAGAAGGTCCCCCACTGCTAAACCGTGAAGCTGAGTAGAGCGCCCCTGGACACTAGCTGCCTGGTATGGACCCAAAAAAGTGCCGAGCACAGGTGTGAGTCGCGTACACAGGCACTTTGCTATGAGCTTATAATCGCAGTTCAGAAGCGCGATTGGACGCCATGCTCTCAGATCGGAGCTCCTCGACTCGTCCTTACAAAGGAGAGTGATTAGCCCCTCTCGTTGAGACGCTGACAAAGTCCCTTCACTTAGTAGCCTGTTCACCAATGATGTGAACGGCTTCACTAACAGTGTCCAAAATTTAACATAAAATTCGACTGTCATACCATCGGATCCTGGACTCCGATTACGCTTCATAGACCAAGGTCGAAAATAGCTCGTCCTCATCTATGGCTGAGTCACACGCTTGTGGCGGCTCAGCCGGTGAAGCAAACGGAAAGACAGCTGGAGAGGCACACAAGGTCATGTAAAACTGCCTCGCCATTGCAAGAACTCCATCTGGTGAGTCGACTATGCTACCATCACTTGGATCTATCAGGGAAAACAGAGTTGTGTTCTTCCTTGAAAGATGCTTACGTAGGACGTTTCTGCTGCACCACGCTTCCATTTCCCACAGCTCTGCTCAGGCTGTGGCCCTCAAGCCGTCCCAGCGTCACTGCAGGAGAATCCGAAGCTCCTTTCGGAGTGAGGCCAGAGCCGAAGCAACACCAGCCCCGCCGGACAGTGGCCTCGAGAGCAGGAGGATTGCGTCGCGAGACAATTTTAATCTCCCCACGCTCCCCGTGCGCTCGAAGCTTGCCCCAAGACCTGAATTAAGCGCTCACGCACTCTGACCTTCACGTCATCCCATTCTGTGCCACTTAGATTCGCTGTGTTGTGAAGCGATCGAAATTTAGGAAACGCAAGAAAAATACAGCTGCACTATACTGACCACGAGAGTTACTTCGCACTGCACCGTGGCCTGCCCCCGCGCTAGCCACCGTACCCGCGCCCCTGACGGAAGTGCCAAATTTGACCCCAGTGGGAGGAACGCGTAGCGGGGCCTCCCTAGGCAATGGCAGCGCCGCCGTGGTCTTCACACTTCCCAATTCTAGCCACCCTACCTACGCAGTTGGACCGACGCCATCTTCCCTTTTGTGCAGCGATCGTTCCTGGCGTAGCTAATTTCCCTACAACCCGCAAAATGAGTGCGAGTACTCGACGTCAGTTCAGCGCGGCGTTTAAGAAGAAAGTAATCGAATATGCTGAAATGCATCGGAACATGTCTGCCCAGCGGCAATTCGGCGCGTCGGAAAAAAGCGTCCAGTACTGGCGAACACAGAAAGTCAAGCTGTCTGCCTGCAATGCGCGGAAGACGTCCTTTCGCGGGTGCAGCGCGGTGCACCCGGAGCTCGAAGACAAGGTGGCGGATTTCGTCCGCGAGCATCGTGCCAGATCATTGCCAGTGACAGCGGAACTCATCCGCATCAAAGCTATTGAGATCGCCCGAGAATCCGGACTGCCCAAGGAACAATTCAAGGGCTCCATTTATTGGGTTCGTCGCTGCATGCGACGCAACGGATTTGCACTTCGACGGCGCACATCAATCTGCCAGAAGCTGCCAGAGGCATACGAGGACAAGCTGGTCAAATTCCAGCACTATGTTATCCGCCTCTGGCAGCAGCATGGTTACATGTTGGGACAGATCGGCAACGCTGATGAAACGCCGGTGTGGTTCGACATGCCGTCGCCCACCACAGTGCACAAACGCGGCGCAAAAGAAGTCAAGCTTCTTTCAATGGGGAACAAGCATTCGCGCTTCGCGATGATGCTCGCATGTACTGCAGACGGCAGAAAGCTGCCCCCATACATAATATTCAAGAGGAAGACGCAGCCGAAAGAGCCTTTCTCGCGGGATGCGGTTGTTCGCGTGAATCATAAGGGCTATATGGACGAGGCCCTCATGCTCAATTGGATTAAGACCGTCTGGAATCGGCGACCCGGAGCACTACTGCGGTGTCCGAGCATGCTCGTCTTGGATGCCTTAGGGCTCATTCACACCGGCGACTTGAGGAGGTCGCGCGACCATTTGCGACTCGCAATCAAAAAGCGACCGAAGGCGACTGATGTTCACACCGGCAAGCCCGGCTGAGCACGACCCGCAAGTCGCAATCCCAGAGATTATCGTTCTCAGCGAGAACTCTCGGAATCTACGCGGAATTTGAACGCGACGCCGGAGGAGGCCGGATGTAGACACACGAAAGATCACTTCCGGTGCACCACTGATGGGTTTATCAGTTTTGCGACCATGGTCGCGCGACTGAAAAATCGCGCAGAGAGCGACTGGCCCAAAATGGTCGCTTTTCAAGAAAGGCGACCGTTTCAGACCATTTGGGACCACTGTCAGTCGCCGGTGTGAATGAGCCCTTACGCGGGCACTTGACCGCAGGTGTGAAGCAGGCACTCCGCGACAGGAGGACGGAACTCGCAGTCATTCCGGGAGGCATGACCTCAACCCTTCAGCCACTGGACATCGTGCTCAACAAGCCCCTTAAGGACCGTGTCCGTGAACAATATAATCAGTGGATGGCCGGCGACAACCCGACGACTCCAACCGGCCGGCTGCGCAGGCCGCCTCTCGCTACTGTAGCCACATGGGTGTCGCAGGCTTGGCGCTCGCTGCCCGACGATATGGTGGTGCGGGCATTCAAGAAGTGTTGCATTAGCAAATCCTTGGACGTCACCGAGGATGACATGTTGTGGGATGCAGCCAGCGAAAAGCAGTCGTCTTCGGACGATAGTTCAGACAGCTCAGACGAATGAGCAGGTGACGACTCTGGCGGCACCACTAAATAAAACAGTTTTGTGCCTTATAATTTTTATGTTAACTTCTTTGCTTCAATGTAAGGGGGTCAACCTATATTCCGCCTCGACTTATATTCCGCATTATACGGTACATCGCGATCGACGATTCTATCGCCACGACTGGTCTCCTGACCGATGAAGACATTATTAATGATGTCATGGCGACCGGTAAGACCAGGATCCAGACGAAGAGTCATGAGAAAAGGTGCAGCCGCGACCTCATCACACCTCACAAGTCACGGAGGCGCTTTTTATATTGGAGGACGTTTGCCTGAGCCCTTCCGACAGTTTATGGGCTGTTGGCCGCATGGAAGAATTAAGAAAAATTGTGATGTCAGTTGGAATCTGCACGAAAACGCAGACCATTGCAAAATACTTCAGTAAATAAAGGTATGCATCTCCCACTCAATATTGAAGTTGGTTTTCCTGTTCATTCGTTAATTCGGACATTTTCCCCGGTCTCGTGGTATCCGAATTAACGAGCCTTTACTGTAATTCATTATATCTTTACTTGTGCCGAGACAAATATGCGGTCATAGGAACTCTACTATAGGCTTCTCGTACATAAACAGTATGGCATCCATGTTCATTGCATGGAAGCTAAGAGTGTACTGACATGACCATCATCAGCAGCCTATTTTATGTCCCCATATTTTATTGTAAAAACTCCACAATACACTTCTCACACGTGAAGGGCTGCATTTTGGATTCACTTTGTTATATAGAATCATTTGTTACAGGATCTTACCCAAGGGGGGGCCTGGGGGGGGCCTAGACCCCCCCCCTCGAAATTAAGACGCATACACCCCCCCCCCCTGCCCCCACTTCTCACACACATTCCTAAAGCGCCGCCAAATCAATGTTGAGACTTGACAACTATTCAGCGGTAAAATGTGAAGGCCAGTTTCCTCATCAATTCGGTGCCCAGGTGAATAACTCGAGATGCATTCATTTGTCGCTGTCTATTCATCGGTCACGCGCATTGTTGTTCCTTCTTAGTTCAACCTTCTTCGTTTAGACTGATCCAGGGACCAGGAAAGGTATTCAGTTCCTGGTCAGCTGGTCTGCATGCACATGGAACGAGTTGCGACCAGAGGTGATGCCAACTGCGTTTAACTTTTCCTTTTGTTTCATTATTTCCTCGAGTGACGGCTCGCCGTGGTGCCGAGAGATTCTCAGAACCATATACCCGTGATATGGGTTATACAAGGTGGAAAATAAAATAATGCAAGACAGCGTCCATCATCAAACTCTGCAATCACCGTTATACCCGGTAGCAATAGGACTGTCACCGATTATCTCATCTGGTTTTTCCATAATTGTACAGCATTTTCATGCAAAATGGGCAACTCGAAACAAGAGTAGCAAGCAGCTGACAAATTAAGCGCTCTACTAAAGGAGAGAGTCAAGGCAACAGCCAAACAGGAAAGAAAAGCGAAAATTACCAAATTTAACCGTTGCTTGTGAAAACGTTTATGAAGCAACATCTTTTATTTAAAGAGGAAGCAGTGATAACGCCGTCGGAAGTGGAGAACAATTCCGTGTGTTACTGATGCTTCTACAGTTACCATTCAAGCCGCCTAAGGAAGCTGCTTCTCTGCTGTGCCTATGTAGGTGTTTTTAACCTTCCGCGGTGGGCGCCGTACGTGTAGAATCACAGCTTCCTGCGCCATATGCGGTTGTGCACGACTGGTGGCCATGCATCGTTACGCAACTTCCCAAATAACAATAAGAGTTGCTTGTGGCACTTCTGTCAGAGCAGTAAACGAGGGATCCAAAAGAACTGCGATTGTTCCGCAAATATGTATTTCTCTATAATTCTTCCAGAGCTAATTAAAAAAATGCTGCTATAGTCGGATACAACTCAAGTCTGCAATGAGGAATTATATATTACATTATAGTGGAATATTATAGTGGAATGGCAAATGCAAATTCTTTATTGAACTGAAATCACATGCCTGCTTCGCTACAGCTATTTGTTGTGAAGTTGCACTTTAGTTCACAGTGAAGTTTCACGAGCAATACGGTTTCAGCAGTGAAATGAACTGCGCCGCAGACTTTTGAAGAGTGAAATGCTCAGACTCCTCACATTTAGTCCACGTCTGCCGCACAACTCATTGCTTCCGCCAATGAAAAGACTCTTCAAGAACAGCAGATGCTACGGCGGTGTAAAGTACTACGCGATTTCGGAAAGGCTGCATGATGACTATTTTGTTTGGGGATGTGATTGGCTGGCGCAGTAACAACTCCGCGCAGTCCCTGTGCCTTTGTTGTCAACTGCTTCATTTAACACAAAAAAAAATACCAACTTGATAATGTCAGATCAAGACTGATCTACAGGGACATTGTAATGAAATCCTGGACCACATAAGATAACCTAGACAATGGCATCAAGATGTGCCACAGAATGCTAGCGAAAATTTATACCAGAAGCCAAAACAAACACTACTGTCACCGCACACAAGAAATGGCACAGAATTCAAAGTGAGAACGAGAGCCCATCTGGGTGTCCAGGTACAACAGCAAAATCAGCGTACAGGCATGGTTCTGGGACCTTCTTCATATTTTCTGACCACCACGTGCTTGCATTGCCAGCTAACGTGTTATTTACAGGAAGGATTAGGCAACTGCTAGTTCTACAGCTTTGTCAAGGCTACTTCAATTGTGCCATACTGCTCATCCTCAACAAACTTTGCCAAAGTGAAATTTTGTCACGGTAGGCCTTAAAGGAGGAAGACAATTTCTGGTTCCCTGTTGGCCCAGGATCTGCGTGGCAGTGCCGGTTTCTCACCTGCATGCAAATGTTGGAAGTTGCCGTCTTGCTCGACGATATGTAGACGAGTAGTTCCAAGAGTTTTCGGCCGTGACCACGAGTGTACGGTCTCTCCGGTAATCGGACTCACTCGACAGCATGAGCAGCCGTCCTGTCCTGATGTCAAACACAATTTTCTCGAAGCCCGCATTGTCGGGTGGAAAGTCACCGCCAGCTGCCAGCTCTTCGATTTCGTCATCAGGGAGGTGCGGTGCATTGGCTACAACAGTCAGAAAAAAAAAAGATTTTCGCAGGAGCTCTTATGCAGCCTATTTGGCAATGTATGCACAGTCGAACCTCATGATAAAGAAGCAGCGTACCACACAAAACTGCTCTCGCTGTATACAATATTTGCAATAACATCGACTCATTGAATCCGACATCGTTATAAGCATAAAAGAAACATCGTGAATACAAAATTTCAGGAAGAAAAAAGATTTGGAATACCTTCGTCATACGACGTTGGAACAACGTGACTCCTTTCAGGGGTCAAAGTTAAAACGTCAAGTGAAACTAAGCATTTTGGATTTACTTCGTTCTATCAGATAATTCGCTTTATGCACGTTTCACTTTAATAATTTATTTGCATGCCTAACTGGAGTGGGTGATAACTGAAGAATACAGCAGGAGGAGCGAGAGGAGAAAAAACTTGTTTTGACAGGGCATTTGGGACCTCCCCGCACAACCCCACTACACTCAAACATTCACATTTCAAATGTCCATCACCCTGGCAGCTCGGCTGCTGGCGATCTCCTACCTTGCCGGGTCTGTGGAGCGTAGCGACATCTCCCAGTGCTCCCAGGTTTGGAGTGGCACCGGCCCACCGAAGGGAGGAGAAGCCAGGCAGGCCAGGAGTATACGGGTGAGGTTTCCTTCCGGCGCATTGCACAGAGGGCAAGAAGCTGAGATAGTTTGGTAGTGGGAGAAGAGGGATGGCATAGGTACAGTTTCCATTTGCAGACGGAGCCATAGGTGTTGTTCCCTCATAGTGACCCAGAGCCGTCCCTCCCCCCTGAGCTCTGCCCGTACCCGGTTTCGCGACTCTCGGGTTAAGGATCGGCGCCCTCATTTCTGGGGTTTCCTGAGGTCGCGAGCACCCAGATGAGCTCAGTGCAGAGCGAGAAAAGAGGGCTCTGGATCAGTACTTGGAAGGTGGCAGGGCGAACTGTAGCCCTAACATAATTTTGCAGTTTATAATCTCTCGGGATGTAGGTAGCACTGAACCTGCCGAGCGCAAGCGCTATAGCAATCGCTTCCGCTTCCTCTGGGACTGTTCCCGGGGGTAGTTCCTTTATTAAGGGAGGGGTGTTTGGTGTGTAGGCAACTGCCGTGGCTCCGTGCTGATCACATGCAGCATCTACCTGTATTGCATTCTGTTCATCGCCGTACCGTTTATGAAGGGCTGCTGCTCTGGCTTTCTGCGCTTGCAGTTTTGGTTGGGTTGAATGTCACGGGCGAGCGGTCGAAAGCGTAGCAATTGACAAATTTCCATGTGAAGGGCTTTTAGGGAGTCATGATTAGCAGGGATGCGAATTTGAAGTTTAGAAGGTATGTCTTCCGGTAGGGGAGAACAGCAGTAAATACAGTGCTGTCCAAGTAAAAGACAATTTGTATACCATGCACTACACTAATAGCAATACCACATATAAAGATATATCGCTTATAATGATGAGCCGTCTTAAGAGAGTCAACTTTTACATTAGGGCTATGAGAATAACATACCCTTATATAACGTTAGATTATTCACTGCATTAGCTGCACAGCGCCTCTCATTCGCGCGCCGACTGCGAAAGCCACGGAGAGTGATGCTAGTGCGTCGCCCACAAATGAGATACCCCTGAGGAGAGCGTTAAAAAAAAAAAAATTTTAGAAGCGAAACAGCGCCCGCCCTTTGCCCCATTATCAGCATGTACGGAAATTCGCCGCAAACGCAGCAGCAGAAAGGCCGGTTGAGGAAAGACGGCGCCGACAAAGCGCAATGTTGTATCACTTGAGACAAAGCTGCAAGTTTTGCAAGGCTCAAAGAAGCACCATCTCACGTAGGAGTGCCTGGATCATGATGGCTGCCACCAGGAGGCATGTCGATCAATGGAAAAGGCGGGCTTTGCGCGAAGTATAAAAAACGTAAAATACCTACAAGTTACCTGGCTGCAGTGCCATTTTATAGCAGTAGTAACCAATGCGTACAAAAGTCAGAATATTGTATGTAGCTCTTTAGTGCTTTGCAAAAGTCTTCTAACGAGCCAATTCCGTGATGTTGCTCCGTCGAGGGATGCCAAAAAGTTCCCGCTGTACTCATTCAAATACGGCACTTTTTGAACATGCACGGAACACATGGTAGGCAAGATATTTTTTTTTACAGGAATAATTGAATTTCACCATTACAAGCAAATTGCATTATGAATGCAAGACTTGAGGGAAATATATATGTTGAGCACCTGTGCCATGCAATAACATGTTGGTGCAAAACATGTAAACCAAGCAGCGGCATGTATCCAAAAATAGAAACATGCAATCGGGGAATTTGCACCCTTTCAAATTTCCGAACGTTGAAAGCTCGAGGACCGGCCTTTCTAGACAGTCGTCACATGAAGCAGACAAGAACAACCATAAAACAGAACAACCCGCACCCATTCAGCGCAAAGTGCATGCCCCTAAGGAGTGGTCATGGTAGAGGCTGTATCTGCATCCCTTGCACCCTCTTCTAAGAGTACCCAGTACACTTGAAATCTGCAATCTGAACCGAAATAATTCCATTCTTTTCTATTCCAATGCCATTCCTTGTTGTGCTTCGTCAGTGGTAAGACCAATGTTCTGCCTGCATTATCAATGTGATAAGTCGAAGCGGCATAGAATCGAGTGGTAGGAATCGCTCCATTATACCGACACAGTTTTCTATTTCAATTTGCAATGTGCTCACAAGGTTACCTAAATATTCAAATGGTTCTGTAGTCCTGTCAGGCTATACCCTTTACATTCCTGAACAAATATTTACCCCTTATCAACATATAAGAAGGTGTTGCTTTCTCATACCATTTCCAAAATTTCTACTTTTGAGATACAACAGAACATGGAAACACACAATGACGGTGTGCAAAGTAGCAACCGTTTATAATATCCAAAGGGCAACGTGTACGTATGCCCATGAAGAATAGTCAAAATGTAAATAGAAACATGCATGCTCCATGGATACAATGAACAAGAGTCGCTGAGTGGTTTCTTTATCCAGTTTTAGCGGTAAGCGTTCCCTGTCATTTCGCGTGTCCTTCGTATCAACTATACAGCGCAACTATTCCATGCTCAAGAACCAACTAGCCTACACATAATCGTTCATCGTTTTCTACCTCTGCTTGAAAATTTGCCTGCCCCACATCAGAGGTTTTATCTTTAGCTGCCTAGATAACCAGATAACCGCGTACAACGATCCGATATTCGAATCTGCCAATTAGGCTAAAAGCTAATTTGCGAGTAACTTGCTGACGTCAGCCTCATTTGTATCTGATTTCATTTGAATCGATCGAAAAACGCTACAAGTCATCGCAAATGACCCGCCAGTCCTCTTCCTCTTTCATTACGATCGCTTGCACCATCAGGGGCCGCAAGAAATGTGCGGGCTATCGATAAGGCCAACAGAGACAGCCGTCGTGGTTCGATCAGTAATTTTTGAATCTCACCCTTCAAAACCTTGCGAAACGACGTACAAGGCCCCGTTCCGCGGTGGTTCGCCAGGACGGGATCCAAGACCGCCAGGACGCTCGCGGGATCCACGGCACTTGCAAGAGAAGTTCGACGATCAATGGCGTCATGCCGTGAAACAGCACGCGTCAGACACGGAAGGTGCCGTTCTAAACTCGGACCAGAGTTCGGCTCCGTGGGGTCCGACGAGTTACGCAGCACTCGAAAATCGAACGCGCTTGCGAGCGCACGAGCACAACCACGCGCTAACCCACCTTGTTTGCCGGCACACGTCAAGTGACCATACTGCGTTACGGCACATCACATTGCCACCAGATCAATTTTTGGTACTTAACAGTGCTTGCGCCATCTAAGCAGCAAAAGATATATCAATACTTTTCACAACTGCTTATCGCTCCGGGTTAAAAGTTGGACTTGACGTGCTAAACACGGCACAACAGCATACAACAGTGTTTAAGTTAGCGGTCAATGTTTTATATGTGTTCTTGTAGCATGATGTTGACTGTTAGCCGATCGACGCGCCGCCAGACTTTGACCATTTCTTTGACAAAAATAGCCGACCTCACCGCTGCCTGCGAGTGACTAATGAAATGTGCTTGCTTGGTAGTGTCCTTCGTTTCTGAATATTAATTGGTGCATAGAGATATGCTTGCTGTTTCTCCAAGAAACTGCTTTCGTTATCTCGAGATTCTTCCTTTCAAGAAAAGTTTACACCCTTTGATTCGTCTCTTGCCACACAACGATAAACGTCATCTGTCTAGTTCGTGTTTCCTTTCTTTCAAGCTGCGAGCCTATTCCTTGCCAGCAACGAACGGCACGCGCGTTATAAGCATGAAATAGCATTGCCAGCAGGAAAGTAGCGGGCGCGACGTTTTCAAGAAAGGAAACGCAAGGCAGATGACGATTATCGTTGTGTGGCAGATATACACCCCAAAGGGTGCAAACTATCTTTAGATTGATTGTACTTTGCTTCATAGGCCGAAGATGACACGACAGTCAGTGGATACCATGGAGGAAGGAAAACTGAGAGGTCCCACCCCGTCCGCGCGCTAGGAGAAAAGTTTGTTGAAAATAACGTAATAGGTTCTCTTTTTTTTTTTGCTGTAGCGGCCACGCCTTTCGGGCAACAATGGCGGCTTGTTATGGTTCTGTGCGATCACATGCGTTACCCCGTAGGTTTCGTACCGTAGCAAAGGCGCCGTGTGAGCAGGTTTTCGTCAGTCTCCTTCAGTCTCCGTGTTTTGTTGCACTGTGTCTGTCTCGATAGCGGGCTGCGTCGGTGAAGACGGCCTCCACTCCACGAACACACTTGAAGATTCGTGGGAATGGAACATTTTGTACTTTGTATGTGAAAGTACTAAAGCTTGCGTCCCCATGCAACCTGAGCCGTAGATCGTTGTTAGAGCTCTACAGTCTGGCAAAGCATTACGTCGTGCTGATCATTGTTCATTAGTATCGTTGAGCATACCACACACTTCAGGGGAATCGCGGGAACCGTGTTTGTCTTTCTGGTCCTGTCGTCTAGCGCTGTCTGAATTTTATTGTTCTCCGTAGTACCTAGGCGAAGAGAAAGGACCGAAAGTCCCCACAATTCTCTGTCGCTACCACTGCTCCTCGCGTATGCGCAGAAAGAACGGAGAAATCCAATTATGGTGTGCTCGTACGGCACCCGCGTTATCAGCATGACAGAGCATTGCCAGCAGCTCCGTGGCCAGCAGGTAAGTAGCGGGCGCGACGTTTTCAAGAAAGGAAACACAAGGCAGATGACGATTATCGTTGTGTGGCATATATACACCCCAAAGGGTGCAAACTTTCTTTAGATTGATTATACTTCGCTTCATAGGCCGAAGATGACACGGCAGTCAGTGGATTCTATGGAGGAAGGAAAAGCGAGAGGCCCCACCCCGTCCGCGTGCTTGGAGAAAAGTGTGGAGAAAACGACGTGATAGGTTCTCCTCTTTTTTTTCTTTTGCTCTTTCTTTATTTTGTATTTTTCCTGTAGCGGCCATGCTTTTCGGGCCACAATGGCTGCTTTGTTATGGTTCTGTGCGATCACATGCGTTACCCCGTAGGTTTCGTACCGTAGCAAAGGCGCCGTGTGGGCAGGTTTTCGTCAGTCTCCGTCAGTCTCTGTGTTTTGTTGCACTAGCTGTGTTATCAGGACCGTGCTCTCCCGGATGTTGCTCTTGCCAGGTGGACGAGACGTTCCGGATTGCCAGCCGTTTGTGTGCAGGCGCGAGTTAGAGCGGGTACGAGAGGGAAAATCTGGGCATGTTGTCCCATGGAGAAGAAGTCAAGTATACATCGTTATATCGAGAATTTTGTTATACAGCCAGCTTCATTTAATTAGACCCAGACGTAACCAACAAAATTGATCGGATTATCCAGCTAGTCAAATTAAACAAGATGCACAAAAAAAAGGAAAACGCCAAAATGCTACTTTGCTTCATTTCGCAGTATTTGCCCGAGTCTAAAACGCCCCCGAATCAAATGTGCTCCCAGTTTGTATGTATCGAAAGTGGAAAAATAACATGGATATTACCTCTCCTAAACAAAGCAGAAAATAACGTGCACCCTATTTAGTATTATAAAGGGCGACCGGATTCCTAAAGTCAGCTTGACTGCACAGTTGGCAACGTCAGCTTCCCACATTAGAACCCTATTGTGCTGTAATGCAAGTCAACGTCTCGAAAGTGGTTTTCAGTCTAGTTTTCTTAGAAAGCAAAAAGTGCGCGTTAAAATTGGGTACATATCGTAATCAGACATTGAAACTTTTCCTGGGGTGGGCTAAAAACAGGCGTTTCAATCGTATATGATGTGTGTTCATACAGGCACTGTCCCCTAAGCTCCACCGAGGCGGACACTGCCACTAAAGAGGTCATTATCGCAGTCACCATAGGGTTCAGGGGCATGCATGCTGGCTGGTAAAGTTCGAATTATCTGGCGAATGTTAATTTGAGGATTATTTCGATGGGGGGCGAAATGCGAAATAACCCGTGTACTTATATTTAGGTGCATGGTAAAGAAACCCAGGTGGTCCGAATTTCCGAAGTCCCCCACTACGGCGTGCCTCGCAATCAGAAATTGGTTTTGGCACGTAAAACCCCATAATTTTTTTTTTATTTTACGATTGTAATACCGAATGTTTGTGATCATATTAACGCATGGGAACTGGCCGGGGCCGTCGGTCAGGATTAACCGAAGCCGAATCAATGAGCCTACTGTATTGAAGTTCTCTATCACAAAGATTAACTGCATTAATGCACTTTGATATGTTCAGATTCAAAATGCATGGTTTTCTGTGGATAAAGAGTTATGAAAAGTTGTTCATTATATTGAGAATCTCATTATATTGAAGTTCATTTCATGAAGTTTTGACTCTGTAACTAAGGTATTTCCATGTTGCATGGGGCTTCATTGTTATTATGACAAAGTTCAGCTGCACTTAAATCTGAATTCAAAAGAGCATGGTCATGTTTAAGAAAACTAAGATGCTCAAAAAGCACTTGACCCGCATTTGGGAGGACATTGAGTGCCATCCACCGTGATTCTGAGGTGGTGATTTGAGAGGTTAGTTAATGTATTGAAGCAAAGCTTTCTTTGCCTCTTCCTGCATCTTTTCCGTTGCTGCTGCTGCTTTCACTGTCTTACATGCCATGGCGGGAGGTGCTTCTAGGCAAGAGCATGGCAGAGAGGAAAGGCGACGCGAGAAACTAATTTGGACCTTTCCACCGCATTGCCACAATGCTCTCTGAAGCTGCCTGGGCGTTGCCACAGTTGCCCTTGACTGCTGTGATTATCCACGACCCCCTACAATAACATTGCAGACGCTGTAGTGTGGACTGTTGTACTAACGGGCAGCAGTCCAGAGGGGAGGTAGAGAGAATGGTAGAGAAGAGGTAGGGAGAGGAAGCAGAGGCTAAGATAAAACCAAGGCAGTCATGAAACGAGTGACTAACAACCTTACTGCTCTTCGCTCACAGCCTACGCAGGTGACGAGAGGGCGGTAGAGGGAAAAAGTGACGTCAGTCAGTGAAACACTACTACTACAAATGACAGCAGTTACGGACAAACTGGATCAAGTTACATTTAAGGCGTGCTACAATGAGTTTCTACTGTTTCTGAAAATAGACGCCGTGCAAATTTGCCTTGCAAACAACTGACGCAGTGTACGCAGACGCAGAGCCACATTAAGGGGAAGCGTTAGCTCGAGTTCTCCTAGCTAAGCACATGTAAAGTGAGAATTCGTTTTTCTTGGCAACCACTGCACCAGACTTGACAAGGTTTCTTGCACTTAAAAGACTGCTGGTTTTGAATTTTTTATTTAGGATGTTAACATTTTGCTAAGGATTGGCAAAAATCACAAATTTTCAGGAAACGGAACTATTAAGTTTACAACATCCGTAATATTTAGTGATGTGTAAATACAGCTTTTGCAGAACCCTTGTACACAACGTAACAAATTCACGTCATATATAAATTGACATAATGAATTTGTCCGCTTTGAATGATCTAATGGATGCTTTTTACAGAATCGTGATATCTGTTCGTGATGCAGAGCAATCGAGAACAATTTGTGAACTTCGTACTTCTATTTTTTTTTCGAACCTTTGAATTTTTGAAAATTATTTTAAGCAAATTCAGGCCCTAAAACGAAATAGCACTGAGAACTGTCACTAGAATTTAACTTCCTCTCTCAAATGCAACAAATTTCATTAAAATCGGTCCAGGGCTTACCTCAAAAAATTGTTTTTGCATTTTACATGTATTTGAATAGGCCGCGTCGGAGTTGGGCCCGAGCTAAAGCTTCCTCTTAAAGCACCATGGCATCTAGGCGACACTGTGGAAGCGACCACACATCAAATCAACACTTAAGTTCGCGCGATGCACATGTGTTGTGGTGCAACCATTTCAGCTGTGAACAAAGCTGCAGCCACGTAGCGAATTGCCACTATGGCTGCAGGCTGCCATGCAAGAAGCACTTGTTAGGACCAGTGGCCTAGGCAGTATGGTTGCGATGACAATTCGCCAGTGGCTAGTGAAGTGGCTGGCTGCAAATTATTGGCAGCTCTCCATCGTGTGTACAGATTGCAAGCTAAGTGCTGGTCGTGCACAAATTATACTTTTCACTGCGGCTCAGCTTCACGGCCGGCCGCGCACTCAAGCGCCGGTAGTAGTTTCATGGCCGTGACTAATGTTGCAATTTGATACCGGCTAAAGTGTACGTGCGTGCAGTTCACTGTCTTGAAACGATAAAACATTATTGACCGATAAAGCATTCTTTGAAGACTCTTATTTTCTTTAACTCTGCAGCAGAAGGTAGATTGCTCTATTCATTTTTTGTGCATCACATACCAAGCTGTGAAGGTTAGCAAGTTATTTCGCATAATTTTTGGTATTGCGGAAGCATAGCTGCAACTACTGCTGGACCTAATTTTCTCCTTAGTATCCCTTTACCATGGAAATGCCATAGGCAGTGTATTGCACGAGATGCTACAGATGACGGCCTGGTAATTTTCATTCCTGCAGCTGAGCGACACCGTCGGCTACCAAGTCCGCCTCAAGAAGCAGCTGCTGACGAGCCGTGGAGGCGTACTTTTCTCTACGGCGCCTCCTGCGGCACCTACAGCAGAATGTCAAACTTCAAGGAGTGTCGCACGCCATCGTCGACGAGGTTCACGAACGCGACGTCTGTACAAATGATGAACTTTTCTTTATTATTGTAGCGGCATACCTTCCAAACTTTCCAAATTTTTAGTAAAGTTTACGCATTTTTACGAATGTTGGCATATTCCTTTGCATTGTGCTCACACAACCCCATGTTGCGTATCAAATATTAACATCTTTACCCTCAAGTGGCACTCTCACATTGCTGCAGCGACAGTTGTCCGCTTGTTCCGACATCAATGTTGACACTGAATAAGTTGGGCCAGAGTCACTTTATCCTCTAGTCACTCTAGCTTCAGTTGCACTTTTAGTGACTGTACCATGCATTTTTCAAACTTTGCAAACAGCCTTTGTTGCACACATACAGTCGAGCCCGCTTATAACGATCCATCGGTTATAACGACCACAATTCGGAGCATTTAGGATTTTCTGACCCGGCCTGTTGAAACTGCTTCCAGATATAACTAAATGTTTTTAAATGTCTGTACTGTTGCAGCTAATGCTTCGAACCCGGAGATGGTAAAAAGTAGACGCACGTGTTAAGTAACAAAGCACGTAAGCGCGACCGCCACGAGCAGACTTCAGGAGCCACGAAGAAGGCCATGCATGGCCTTCTGTTTTGAAGGCACGCCACCAGGGAGAATGGGTACAGCATAAACGGCATAGCGTGGGGCGTGGGCCGGTGTGGTGTCGAATGGCACAACCTGCATTGCGCCTCTCTCAACCACGGTGCTTCCTCCGTATGTACAACGGCCACTCAAGCGTTCCTGTCAACGCAACCCGATTCGGCGAGAATGCTGCCGCACGTGCTGCCGCCACGCATTGTTGCGAAGGATCGGTGGTCACTACGCTGTTATCGGGAGATCATGGTTCGGTGACAGTGACATTCGATTTTGTGAACATCGAATTTTCCTCTTTTTTTTTCCGAAGCGGCTTACATGACGTCATTTTACGGCTCTCGTGCAGCTGATGCAGTGTCGTAATGACGAGACCACGATGTCTTCGACCTTCGCGGAATGGGGCCTTGCCGCAGCAGTTACCGAAGTCTGCGCTTTCAGCCAACTACAACGCTTAGCTTTCTTGACCGTAATGCAGTTCTGCTGGTAGCAAAAGATATCGCAAGCTATCGAATAAATAATGGCGGCTGCGCTCCCAGTTTTTAGATGACAGGTGATTGGAACCGGGCACTGTTTTTAAAGAGCTATACGACGCTGCATTTCCTTGTTTAGACGGATGTTCCTGACCCACAATTGCATATAGGTGCATGTATGCACCGGGAACAAAAATAAGACTGAAATTATGGTTTTCGGAATGAAGAGCTGCCAAATTGTAACTGATCATGCCAGCTTAAGTGTGTATAATTATTTAGTGTTTTTTACAGCGAGTTCATATGTAAGGAACTACTGATGTAACGACCACGTTTCGTGAGACTATTGAGCTCATTATAAACGGGTTCATTATTCACAGCATACTGCAGACCCCCAATGGGTCCTAGCAGGAGGGGCAGCAGAAAAAGACAACAATGATAACAACTACAAAAGCACAGCAAATTACATTGCAGTAAATAGAATATGTAAAGAACGACACATAGCAGGAACGGGAAACATTAGATGTGCAACTGTCAATAAGCAACTTTGTCAAAGCCATCAATACTGGTTAGTAGATCAGTCGGGAGTAAATTGCAGTGAGTTGTTGTGCGCGGAAACAAAGAATATTTAGATACATTGACACTAGCGTTGTACGGTGTTAGGGATTCCACGTGATGCTTTCTTGTTAGGCTTGTTGTGGTGGACTTAATAAGTGGATCAGGACTCTTGGAGTGTTATTTTTGATTAAAAAAAAGTTACTGCAATCTTCGAACTTTTCTTCATATTTCCAGTGTCTGTATGTTGTGTTGCGCCATGATAGCTGTGGGAGACTCAGTAGAGTGGTGTTTGTTAAAGATAAATTGAACAGATATTCGCTGGATCATTGCCAACGTATCAATGTTTTGTGTAAGGGTCCCAGACGGTGCTTGCGTACTGGAGTTGGGGTCTGATGATGGAGGCGTAGGCTGAGAGCTTTGCGCTAGCAGGGGCAGCTTTTAATTTGTTCCTGAGCAGGCAGAGGTTCTTAAATGCAGACGGGCATATGTTTGATTTATGTTTATTCCAACTAAGATTATTGGTTATGGTAACACCTAGGTATTCATTAACTTCCTCGAGCGGGTGAGGTGGAAAGTTATGTGAAAATGATACGCAATTTTTTTTATTCATAACTTTCGTGAAGACTGTTTCGTCATTCTTAAGCTTCATGTCCCATTGATTGCACCAGGAATTAATGTTGCGATTAAGAATGACAATCTTCAGAAGACATAATACTGTATCATTAAACCATACACAATCGTCGGCAAAAAGCCTAATCTGCACTGGTTCACTAATCATACCAACAATGTTATTTGTGTATATCGAAAAGAGTAATGGTCCGAGCACATTTCCCTGCGGCACGCCAGAAGGGACTGGGAGGTAGCTGGAAAATGAAAATCAATACTGACGAACTCTGCGCGGTTAGAAAGGTAAGCAGACACCCAGTTAATTTGGAAAGAAGGCAGCCCACTAGATTGAAGCTTGTATATTAGTTTTGCATGTGGAACAGGGTCAAACGTGCACTTAAAATCTAGAAAAATAACGGGAATCTGCCCGGACCTGTTTAGTGCTTCAGGAAAGCTACTATAAATGTTAGTTGGGCGACTGTTGAAACGTCCCTTTCTAAATTGGGGTTGAAATGGAGATAAAATGTGTCTGTTGTTTAGAAAGGTAGTTATATAAGTGGCTACAATGTGCTCAAGGAGTTTACAGGAAGATGCAATATTGGACGAAAATTTGTAACAGATGATGTGGTACCTCTCTTAAGTATTGGCACAATCTGTGCAACTCTTCGATCCGCAGGAACACTGCTAGTTGATAGGCTTCTACGGAAAATTATGATCAATATCATCTCACTATAACGCTGCGAGAACATATTTGGAGTCCCATCAAGACAAGGAGACACTTTCCGTTTCAGATTCAACAACATGGATAGCACGCCTGCAGGAAATACAATGCTTGGTTCGAGAGAACATGATGCAGCTGTTTGCCATACTTGGGAGTGGGATTTGGAAAAAAACACTGTACAAATATGTATTAAAATGTTCAGCAATGCTTGACTTTATCGGTGACAAGAATGTCATTGTACATAATTTAGTCGACAGGCTTGTTTTTCCTGGACGAGTGTCTCCAAAACTTCTGCAGAGCGCTTTGAATAAAGCTCGGCAGCGTGTGTTCAAAGTAATGGCGTTTTCAATGGCTTACAGCCTGATGCAGTGCAAGTCACGCAGCTGCTGTAGTGTTTCGTCAGAAAGGTGTACGTTCAAATCATTTTCGTTTTGAGGGGGGACGCGGTAATTGATGTTGTCGAACTGTCAACATTTTCGTTGTTCTTATTTATCTTCTTTCGCGATCCGCGGACCTGTGTTTGCCTCATGGTGAAATATTATAACAAAATATGCGGCAGAAATTGAAAAAACAGCAATTATCATAGAGCGCTGTCATAAAAATCCACGACGCCTCTCTGCTGCGCACAAGTGATGGTGCATGTGTGCTTTTTAACCAAAAGTCTGTGCATGTGAAAAGTACATGGCTATGCAAGTGTACATATTCGGCAAACCGGTTGAAGGCAGTACGTGCACTAGGCATAAATTATTTTGCTGTTTCAACTTCCCAAGTGGAGAATATTTTAAAGACCGTTGACAACTTGCACATTTGCAGTGGGGGACCTAATATGAAGGACTTTCTTTCTGTGGCTCCTGAATGAGCTTTCGTTGACTGCCAGAATAAATGAAGGCATAAAAGATGCCCACTGCTGTTACCTGCGGTAGAAAGGTGTTGTGCATGCAGTATCCTATCTGATACTGTCAGAGTCCGTGCCGACCGGCAAGCTGCTCGAGCGAAACAACGGCAACCACTGAGGTGCATCAGGCTGTCTGTGTCGCCTGCCAAAAAGACGGAAGGTTGATGCCTTGCGTCGCGCAAGGGCTGTCTTGCAAAATTCACGGGCACGGCTACTGAAATGCGGCCGATTGATAACTAAACTTGAAGAGAGCAAAGATGAAATAATGAAATTGCGGGAGTAGGAAGTCAAAAAGATACGGCAAGCTCTTAACATTCCACCAATGTAGCTCCTACTTCTGCAGAAATGTATATCCGCAGCTAAGTGCACAACAAAGAATAATAGGCAATATACAGATGACTGGCTACTCTTATGCCTCTTGCTAAACATAAGAAGCCCCAGTACTTGCTCATTTTTGCAAAGTAATAATATATTGCCCATGCCGTGCACATCCACCTGAAGAAAGTACATAAACATAGTTGGGCCGAAATGTGGTTTTGATGAGAATATTTTTAAAGCTCTCCTAATTAAACTAGTAGGAAGGAAGACATCCTCTCAGCGCAGAGGGATGCTGATTTGAGATGAAATGCAGGTCGGGAAATTGACGATTGTAAACTCTAAGACTATGATGTATGCCGTTCTTGTCGACTATGGAACCCCAAGTGGGCAAAGTTTTGAGCTGGCAGACCACTGTCTAGTGTTCGCCTTCGCACCTTTTGCTGACAGTTATTTACAACCTGTAGCAGTGTTTGCTTCAAAAAGAGCCACAAAGGGTACTGTCCTTGCACAGCTGTTGCTGCAGTGCATTGTGCACTTAGAGCAGCTAGTGTTGGAATTTTTGTTGACGGTGTAGTCTGCGATGGTGCATCTACCAACAGCGCCATGTGGAAGCAGCTCAGAGTAAGCGGCACTCTAGGACATGTTGTTAATGGTTTTGAACATCCGCTAGATGCCTCAAGAAAAGTTTATGTCCTGGCAGACACACGTCATTTATTCAAGTGCATTCGGAATCGTCTCTATGACAAGAAGATTTTCAAAGGAAATGGGCTGCTAGTGAAATAGTTGTGCTATGATGCATTTTTGTAGCAGATACCAAAAATGCAGCTGAACTTGGGGTGTGCCCAAAGGTCACATATTGACACGTAAATCCTTCACATATCTTCAATATGCGGGTGAAGCTGGCCACGCAAGTTTTCCGCAACTCGGTTGCCGAGGAAATATTTTTCTATGCACGAAGAGCTGCACCTCGGCTTGACAATGTTGAGCCAACTGTGGACTCTACCCTCTTGATGAATAACCTTTTTGACGCTCTCAATCGTAGCTGTCCCTCAGAAGGCCTTAACTTGGATGTAAAGATTTCCAGGTTCTTGAGTCTGCGTCTTGATGGCTAGGTAGCTGGGAGCAGGAAGTTGTGAGGGGTAATATTCGCAAAGTTATTTTTTTAGCAGCATTTACAGCCGAAGGCTTGCATGTTACCCTTATATCTGTTCAGGAACTGTCGGCATTTCTGCTGAAGGAGTGCGGTTTCAAGTATGTAGTCATCATCAGCCTGGTTACGCCCCCTGCAGGGCCAAAGGCCTCTCCCATACTTCTCCAACTACCCCAGTGATGGGCTAATTGTGGCCATGTCATCCCTGTAAACTTCTTAATTTCTTGTGCCCACCTAACTTTCTGCCGCCCCCTGCTACGCTTTCCTTCTCTTGGAATCCAGTCCGTAACCCTTAATGACCATCGGTTATCTTCCCTTCTTATTACATGTCCTCCCCATGCCCATTTCTTTTTCTTGATTGCAACTAAGATGTCATTAACTTGCCTTTGTCCCCTCACCCTATCTGCTCTTATCCCTTAAAGTTACACTCATCATTTTTCTTCCCATAGCTCGTTGCATCATCCTCAATTTAAGTAGAACCCTTTTCGTAAGCCTCCAGGTTTCTTCCCCGTAGGTGAGTACTGGTAAGACAGCTGTTATACGCTTTTCTCTTGAAGGATAATGGCAACCTGCTGTTCATGTTCTGAGAGTGCCTGCCAAATGCACCCCAGCCCATTCTTATTCTTGTCATTATTTCAGTCCCATGAACTGGATCCGCTGTCACTAGCTGCCCTAAGTAGATGTATTCCCTTACCACGTCCAGTGCTTTGCTACATATCGTAAACTGATGTTCTCTTCCGAGACTGTTAATTAAACATTACTTTTAGTTTTCTGTAGTATGTGCTGTCAGCCAAAATAAACCACGATCGCTTGGAGTGTTTTTTTATATTAAGACGAGTGGGGGGCCAAAATGAGCATCCCACATTCTCAACATTCCTGCAACTTTACCGCATGCTTTCTTTTTATTCTTTATTGAGGCCCCCACATTTTGGCAACTCTGTGGCGTCCAAGAAAGAGCAGTCTGCTTTTCTCACCCCCAGTGACTTTAGAGAGGTGTTGAAATCTGCAAGTGTTCAGCGCACCGATAAAATTCAGGGACTCGAGCAGAAGCTGGATGGCCTTAGCAGTCGGGAAACCTGGGAGTGCGATGATGTGTTTGAGCATCACTGTTCGAGTGCTGCAGTTATCAACTGCATTGTGTATTATGTTGCTAGATTTGTGTCACGAAAGCTTGGTTCTCAAACATGCTGCACAGTTGGTGATGAGGCTCTGGTTGGACAGAAAGGCATTTCAACACTACCTGAAGCCAGCCTTGGTAAACTAAAACGAGAGGAAGGCTCATGCATCCGAATATGCATCTGTTTTTATTTTCAATAATGCTGAGGAGCACTTCGCAAAATATGCTGGCAAAAGAGATCCATATGATCGGTCGACTGACACTGTGCTAGAAAACTTCGACTTCACATTTCCATGTGCTGCTCGTAAAGAAGAAATGCTTGCTAAGCCCTTACACTATTACGTGTGCCTGGTATGCGGCACTACTGCCGATAGTTGAGAAACAAGCATGTAAAAAAAAAGCCAAGACTTGCATAAATTGTCGAAACTTGTAAGATTTCTTTTATCCGGGAGAGCGCAGTGTGTAATATAGTGCTTATGTGTAGTACATGTCCGACAAACTTTTCTTTTGTGTGCCTTTGTTGTCATGTACACTGCCACCCTTACCAATGTAAGTTTTCTGTATTGCAAATAAATTACATTCATGAGGTCAATGCCCGATTTCTATCCTCACAAATGTGTGCATTCTTCTCATGAACAAGATTTCAAACTGTATACATCAAACTTAGATACAAAGTATACGTGAGAGACAGCATCGAATTTGTAGTTGCCAAAGACACGCAGACACATTGTTGGGCACAGCAGAATAAGGTTGCGAGGGTTATAACAGTTTATTAATCTCTTTCTGGGCCAAGATGTTGCAACTGCTTCCTGTGAATTCTCTTTAAACCCACGGCGTTATTGCCATGAAGGTCGCTCGTGAGCGGCGGAAAACAAACTCTGGTGTTAAAACAGTAGCTACGCTTGACCACCTGCGATGGGTAACCGGAGCCAGTGAAAACCTTGCCGACGCTTATTCGAGCGATAGCCGGACACAACTCGCTGTTTCGCCTTCGCGCACATAGAAACGAACGCTAGCTGCTTGATAAATGATGCGCTCCTATAATGCAGAACATGAAGGTGGCGAGACAAAGCATTGGTTTTACTGGTCAATTTGCTTTGGCCTCGCAACGATGCCGTTGCGAGATTAATTGGGCTTGTTTACTTGACTCCACTGTCCTCACCCCGCGAACGGCCCATGACCGGCCCTTACCGGGCTCAAAGCGGATCGGCCGAGCCCGGACCTAGGGTGCCTCGATGCGCTCGCTTCCCTCCGTCGCCGTGCAGGGTGAAGACAACCGCGACGTCTGCTGCGGCGTCCGCCATTATGATGCCCGCTCCGTAGGCAGTCGACGGGCGTCGCGCAGCTGCATGTACAGTTCGCTTTGGTAGCGTGTGCTGCTTTAATGATACGTCGAGAACACGAAATTTTCGCATCAGCAGTGTGAAGGTATCAATTTAATATTCGGTCCTTTTTATTTTTAAAGTGGAATTTCCAACTGGACTTGCTGGCAGCAGAAAACTGCCGTGACAGGCACTTACCTACTTCCTTGACAGTTCGGCTTGCTTGCACCTTTGCAGATTTTGTTGTAGCCTTCAGAGCCGCCTGAGCGGCCTTTGAACAAACGTCAACGAAGCACTGGGATGGTGCACCCAGCTTTACGTGACCTGTGGAAATTTGTAGTCAGCTGTCTGCCTTAAATAAAATTTTTATTTATTGGTATTTTGCCATTATATCTTGATTTCTTAAAAATACATAGTAGCTGCTGTTTGCTGTATGTACTTCACGACTTTTATATATCTTGCCTCCGGTAGTCTCCAGGACGTTTTCTTGCTTTTAAACTGCCAAATTTCGATAATTTGGCAGTTCAGCCAAATGTATTGGACAGAAATGTATTGGGCACTTCTACACTTATTGCACTTCATCAAAGATAAAAGCACATGTGCAGCGTTACAGAAATACGGAGCCGTATAAAGAGCGGGCACAGTAGAATGTCCGCTGAAATGGCAAGAACTTTCATATCTTTCTTTTATTTCTGTGTCCAAACCCTAGTGTAATATCACCTATTTCTATCGCGATGCTCGTTTACCGGGTCGAGGGGCGCGGCCTAGCCTTTCAGGAAAGGCCAAACATATCTCAATTTTTGTAAACGTGACTTGATGATTTGCCGTTCGCACGATCATTGGTCAGTACATCGCGCACAGCACCAAGAAGCAACGTTGAGCAACCGCCAAAACCGTAATCTACGCTTATGACTAGTCATCGCACGGTGCACTAAACACCCACCTGATGCATTTGCGGCCTCGTTTATCTCGTAGTCAGCGTTGAGGTCCATCGACCCGGGATGGGGGGCAGCTGGCTCAAGCTCCGTGTCCGAGCACGACTGCGCATTATCAGGCATCATCACATATGACGTTATCATCATGCGTACCCACCGCTGCGAGTAGTACGAATTTGTGGTCGAGGACGCTTGGGCAATGGAGCAGGACACAAGGCGGCGTAAATAGTCGGCACAGCACCAGGCCTGAGAGCACGTCGTCTTGGTGGAAAATCGGACTGCGTTGAGTCCAGCGGGTTTTCTTTATAGCATGCACGCGTGAAATGAAGGGACCAGCTAGATAACGCTGCTTTTCAGTGGGGTCCAGTCCAAGCGTCCAGAAGCGCGCACGAACTCGGTCCACTTCTGCCAGTGAAGGGTATCGTGGGGAAAACTATGCATAGTTATACCCAACCCTGAATATGTTCCGCAGAAGTCAACGCAACAGAATGTACGCGGCATTGTGCTGTACTCGCAATTCGTGCGTGGTCAGTGCAGCGCAGTCAAGCTAATAGTGTGGGAAATATCCTGACGGACACGACAAAAACTCCAGTTGCAGCGACACGGAGAGCGTCCCACTTCAACAGCTAGAACAAGCAACAACAGATGAGAAGAGCGCATGTAAGCCGCATGGCAGCCAACGAAAATTCGTGACGTAGCCACATGACGTAGCGTTTTCTTGACTATTTACAATCCCGGTTGATGTCGCGAGGTGCTCTGTTTTGCGGTTGGCGGCGCCCACGTAATTGATTTTAAATGTATTCTAAGCAATATCCGTTGATATTTTATAGACGATGTGTGTGTTATCTCGACTTCAAATTTTTGTGTCAGTACTCCTTTAAAAGAACGTCTTGTTGGGCTAGCTGGTGACTGTTCACCTTGGTTAAAGACACGAAACATACGCAGGCACGAGTCCCGCGGTCTTCCGCTGTGTCTGTGTGCGAGTTTCGTGCCTTTAACCAAAGCGCAAAGACCGTTTGGCTGCCAGCTGAAACCCGAATTTGTTTAGCAAACCGCGTGCCACCACGGGACAAAAGAATAAGTGTCATCGCACACCCTACTTTCAAATCTTGTTTTCCAATCAGTCATCAGTTAGCCCATTTACGAGCTGCATGCTGCAACGCTGAGTAGAAAGCAATGATCGTAACAGTCAAATAACAATTCTGCGGTTGAAACGAGGCCGTCTGTAAGTGATGAGTGAAGTTCTATACCAATGTTGAATGGTTGTTTCGGGGTCACGGAAACTGCAGTGAATGTGGCAGCTTTTCATTTGTGTCACTCTTACCTGTTTGTGCCTGTGTTACCTGTGCTGACATTTGCGAATTTTTTAAAGTCGCATATTTCAACCGATATCACATCCACGGCCTTTCTTTGTGATTTCGTAGCATCGGGTGTGATGAAGCCGTGGTAGAGGGCTTTGGAAATTTCGACCACCTGAGGTTTTATTAACATGCACCGATACCGAACTAGTACAAAGCACCATGTGTTTAACCTCTGTGGAAACTCGGCCGCCGCAGCTGGGTGGCTCCCACGTCCTCAGGATCAGCAGTCGAGCGCGATAACTACGGAGCCTACACTTCCGGGCCGCTTTTATTGCTTCATTGTAGTTCGAAACGTAATTTATATTTGTTCTGTGGGATATTACACACTAAGACTACGAAATGAACCATTTCTGGCGCATTTTTATGCTTAGCTTGAGTATATAGCATGCGCTTTCATTGAACATTTTATTTTGTGGCTGTATTCTGTTTAGCAGTGCTTCCATAGTTAATTTTGTTTTGAATTCTTTTACCTTACTGTAAATATGCAGATGAGGGTAAACAAAATATTGAATGCATACCAAATTATTTGGTGCCTTACATGTGGCTTATATAGCACTAAATCACGACTCTGACGTAGTAATTGACTATAAAGCCCTGTTTAGCATATATTCTGCACGAATGTATGTCAACTGGTAATTGTGTCCACGCAACCTTGAGCGATCGGAAAGCGCGTTTTCCACTCTTGGCTGGCGGAGAGGGGAGGCTTCGTTCCGGCCGCGAAGTTCTCCACATCTCTGTCATGTGCCCTGACGTGGTCTCGTGCTGTCGACGCCTTCTCGGTGAGCGCATATTTCCCTCCCCCCCCCTCATCTTTTAAGATGTTCAATACATACAAGCATTTGTCTCGCAAACCAGATTTATTTCAAGGGAACTTTCCACGTCTCAGTAATTTCTCTCGTCGTATTCGAGTGCTGATTGCCGTGTTATAGTTTGTTAACGAAGCTTTCCCCCAAGTCAAAATATTTTAAGGCAGTTTTCCTAGACTCTAAAGACGCTCGAGTTCACGCTGCTCCTCTAGCGGCCATTTTTCCAAGAAATTATGCCTTCGACTGTCGCGGACAACATCAGTCCCTTTCCACGTAAGTATGAGGCTCGGAGCAGGAGCTATGGCGCTTGAAAGTAACCTGGGGCCTGACGAACCAACCGACTGAGCTATCTTTCCGGGCAACATCCAAGGGTCATATATATATATATATATATATATATATATATATATATATCCTCAATTAGGTATGACGCCACATGTGCAAGTCATAAGTACCAGGTTCTCTAGTCGAGTGCCATCCGTGCGGTATAACCGATCTCAGATTAGTATAGGGCACCACTGTAGGTTAAATGAGGCGTACAACTCCTGCGGGACCCGCCGTGGTTGCTCAGTGGCTATGGTGTTAGACTGCTGAGCACGAGGGCGCGGGATCGGATCCCGGCCACGGCGGCCGCATTTCGATGGGGGCGAAATGCGACAAACACCCGTGTACTTAGAATTAGGTGCACGTTAAAGAACCCCAGGTGGTCGAAATTTCCGGAGTCCACCACTACGGCGTGCCGTATAATCAGAAAGTGGTTTTGTCACGTAAAACCCCATAATTTAATTTTTTAATTTAACTACTGCGGAGACGGTAGAGTATGTCTCCCGTGCAAGAAGACCGTGGTTCAAATCCCGGTGCCGCGCTATTCTCCACCGGAAAATACAAAAAGAAAGACCGTGTGTTGAGAAAATTGCACAAACAGGCCTGGAGTGCGGCCTGATCCCGGCGACCAGAACCGGTAACGCACTCTCTCACCAGAGCAGGATTGGCCACCCTGGTGCAATACTTGGCCACAACCTCCCATATGAATACAACAATCGAACCCCGGCCCTCAGTCCCCAGCAGCCGCGAAGCAACTGACCACGGCGGCGGTCAGATCTGTGACGCTGCAGAGGATGCTAAGAATACCTGGCTCCGGACAGGCCGCCATAGGAATCTGAACCTGGCAACGTTTAACGTTAGAACGTTATCTAGTGAGGCGAGTCTAGCAGTGTTATTGGAGGAATTAGAGGGTAGTAAATGGGATATAATAGGGCTCAGTGAGGTTAGACGGACAAAAGAAGCATATACAGTGCTAAAAAGCGGCCACGTACTGTGCTACCGGGGCTTAGCTGAGAGACGAGAACTAGGAGTCGGATTCCTGATTAATAAGGAAATAGCTGGTAACATATAGGAATTCAGTAGCATTAACGAGAGGGTAGCACGTCTTGTTGTGAAATTTAATAAGAGGTACAAATTGAAGGTGGTACAAGTCTATACCCCTACATGCAGTCATGATGACCAGGAAGTCGAAAGCTTTTATGAAGACGTGGAATTGGCGATGGGTAAAATCAAAACAAAATACACTATACTGATGGGCGACTTCAATGCCAGGGTAGGTAAGAAGCAGGCTGGAGACAAGTCAGTGGGGGAATATGGCATAGGCTCCAGGAATAGCAGAGGAGAGTTATTTGTAGAGTTTGCAGAACAGAATAATATGCGGATAATGAATACCTTTTTCCGCAAGCGGGTTAGTCGAATGTGGACGTGGAGGAGCCCGAATGGTGAGACTAGAAATGAAATCGACTTCATACTCTGCGCGAACCCTGGCATCATACAAGATGTAGACGTGCTCGGCAAGGTACGCTGCAGTGACCATAGGATGGTAAGAACTCCAATTAGCCTAGACTTGAGGAGGCAACGGAAGAAACTGGTACACAAGAAGCCAATCAATGAGTTAGCGATAAGAGGGAAAATAGAGGAATTCCAGATCAAGCTACAGAACAGGTATTCGGCTTTAACTCAGGAAGAGGACCTTAGTGTTCAAGCAATGAACGACAATCTTGTGGGCATCATTAAGGAGTCTGCAATGGAAGTCGGTGGTAACTCCGTTAGGCAGGATACCAGTAAACTATCGCAGGAGACGAAAGATCTGATCAAGAAACGCCAATGTATGAAAGCCTCTAACCCTACAGCTAGAATAGAACTGGCAGAACTTTCGAAGTTAATCAACAAGCGTAAGACAGCTGACATAAGGAAGTATAATATGGATAGAATTGAACATGCTCTCAGGAACGGAGGAAGCCTAAAAACAGTGAAGAAGAAACTAGGAATAGGCAAGTATCAGATGTGTGCGTTGAGGGACAAAGCCGGCAATATCGTTACTAATATGGATGAGATAGTTCAAGTGGCTGAGGAGTTCTACAGAGATTTATATAGTACCAGTGGCACCCACGACGATCGTGGAAGCGAAAATAGCCTAGAGGAATTCGAAATCCCGCAGGTAACGCCAGAAGAAGTAAAAAAAGCCTTAGGAGCTATGCAAAGGGGGAAGGCAGCTGGGGAGGATCAGGTAACAGCAGATTTGTTGAAGGATGGTGGTCAGATTGTTCTAGAGAAACTGGCCACCCTGTATACGCAATGCCTCATAACCTCGAGCGTACCGGAAGCTTGGAAGAACGCTAACATAATCCTAATCCATAAGAAAGGGGACGCCAAAGACTTGAAAAATTATAGACCGATCAGCTTACTGTCCGTCGCCTACAAAGTATTTACTAAGGTAATCGCAAATAGAATCAGGAACACCTTAGACTTCTGTCAACCAAAGGACCAGGCAGGATTCCGTAAAGGCTACTCAACAATAGACCATATTCACACTATCAATCAGGTCATAGAAAAATGTGCAGAATATAACCAACCCTTATATATAGCTTTCGTTGATTACGAGAAAGCGCTTGATTCAGTCGAAACCTCAGCAGTCATGGAGGCATTACGGAATCAGGGTGTAGATGAGCCATATGTAAAAATACTGGAAGATATCTATAGCGGCTCGACAGCCACCGTAGTCCTCCACAAAGAAAGCAACAAAATCCCAATAAAGAAAGGCGTCAGACAGGGAGATACGATCTCTCCAATGCTATTCACCGCATGTTTACAGGAGGTATTCAGAGACCTGGAGTGGGAAGAATGGGGGATAAAAGTTGATGGAGAATACCTTAGCAACTTGCGATTCGCTGATGATATTGTCTTGCTTAGTAACTCAGGAGACCAATTGCAATGGATGCTCACTGACCTGGAGAGGCAAAGCAGAAGGGTGGGTCTGAAAATTAATCTGCAGAAAACTAAAGTAATGTTTAACAGTCTCGGAAAAGAACAGCAGTTTACGATAGGTAGCGAGGCACTGGAAGTGGTAAGGGAATACATCTACTTAGGGTAGGTAGTCACCACGGATCCGGATCATGAGACTGAAATGACCAGAAGAATAAGAATGGGCTGGGGTGCGTTTGGCAGGCATTCTCAAATCATGAACAGCAGGTTGCCACAATCCTCAAAAGGAAAGTGTATAACAGCTGTGTGTTACCAGTACTTACATATGGGGCAGAAACCTGGAGGCTTACGAAAAGGGTTCTGCTGAAATTGAGGACGACGCAACGAGCTATGGAAAGAAGAATGATCGGTGTAACGTTAAGGGATAAGAAAAGAGCAGATTGGGTGAGGCAACAAACGCGGGTAAATGACATCTTAGTTGAAATAAAGAAAAAGAAATGGACATGGGCCGGACATGTAATAAGGAGGGGAGATAACCGATGGTCATTAAGGGTTACGGACTGGATTCCAAGGGAAGGGAAGCGTAGCAGGGGGCGGCAGAAAGTTAGGTGGGCGGATGACATTAAGACGTTTGCAGGGAACACATGGCCACAATTAGTACATGACCGGGGTAGTTGGAGAAGTATGGGAGAGGCCTTTGCCCTGCAGTGGGCGTAACTAGACTGATGATGATGATGAATTGCTATAAACCGGTCATCGATGCTGCTAAAGCAAAGTGGCCATACGGCTTCTGAACACTAAGAAAAATAGCATTCAATAGATGGCGATTTCCGATGTGATAGCATGTTTATTTGGTCGGGAACTTTAAGGATTTCAAAAACAAGCGCTACAACTTGCTGCAAATTAACTGCAGCGCATCTCTTGCTTCCATGCCCCCTAATTCTCGCAGCTTCGAGCTGGCGCAGGTGAATGCGTAGCCTCTTCTTGCTTAACGTGATATCCGCATGTGTTCCAG